>NC_090265.1:713320706-713627548 GCF_040414725.1 Anabrus simplex
TAATGACCACAAAGGTAAATGGAAAAGCTGTATTCATATATTAGGAATAAAAAAGGAAAAGGAATCCAAATTCCTACAATGGTGGGAGAAGGGGTTGAACATTATTTAACAGATACTGAGAAAGCAAATCTATTTAGTTGGGAATTCAGAGGTTCAGTAGAAGATTGTCAGGAGTTGGAAACGGTAACAGAAGATAGAGAGGGAGAAACCCATAGGGAAACAAGAAGCTTCTCATTCACAAATGAAGATATTTTCAGAGAAATCCAACTGCTTCAGCAAGAGAAAAGCAGCAGGAAGTGATCAAATTACTGGGGAGGTATTAAAGACAACGGGGTGGTACATAGTGCCTTGTTTAAAATTTCTCTTTGACTATGTCATAAATAATAGTGTCATATCAAAAGAATTTAAGGAATATATAATAATACCAATTTATAAAGGAAAGGGTGATAAAAGGAAACCAGAGAACTACAGACCAATCAGCCTGACCAGTATAGTTCGTAAAATACTGGAGAGTTTAATAGCAAAGTACATCAGAGGGATATGTGATGATAAAAATTGGTTCATGAGGAGCCAGTATGGATTTAGAAATAAATTTTCTTGTGAGGCACAACTGGTGGGATTTCAGCAGGACATATCAGATCAGTTGAATTCAGGAAGCCAGTTAGATTGCATAGCCATAGATCTTTCCACAGCCTTTGATAGAGTGGAACATGGAATATTATTAAAGAAATTGGAGGGAATAGGATTGGACGTAAGGGCTATACGTTGGATAAGAACATTTCTAAATTGAAGGGTGCAGAAAGTCAAAGTAGGAAATAATATATCGCAGGAAGAGAAAGTTTGGAAGGGAATCGCACAGGGTAGTATAATCGGTCCGTTACTTTTTTTAATATACACAAATGATTTAGGGAACAATATAAGATCAAAAATAAGAAAGTATGCAGATGATATAATTGTTTATAGGGAAATAAATAACATTGAGGATTGTTCAGAATTACAAAAGGACCTTTAAAGTATCCAACAATGGGTTGAAGAAAATAATATGGTTAATGGAGGCAAATCAACTGTTACAACATTTACAAACAGGAGCTTTAAAACTGAATTTGAATATACTTTGGATGATGTAGTTATCCCAAAAGATGGCAAGTGCAAATACTTAGGTGTGGGTTTTGAAATTGATTTGCTTTGGAAGCGTCATGTTGATGACATTGTTACATGTCATAATGAGGCTACTTAAAGGATGCAACAAAGAATTAAAAGAAAAAGTTACTTAAGTATGGTTCGTCCATTATTGGAATATGCAAACAGTGTTTGGGATCCTCACCAAGAATACCTAATAAAAGAAATAGATGGTGTGAAGAGGAAAGCAGCAAGATTTGTAACAGGGGATTTCAGGAGAAACAGTAGTGTATCACAAATGTTAGAGGAACTTGGGTTAGAAGGAATTTTAGCAGAAGTGATTGGGGTAAATTTTAATTCATTGGGAAGGGCGTGAAGGAGTGGAACAGTTTACCAGGGGTAGTGTTTGATCCTTTTCCAAAATCTGTACAGATATTCAAGAAGAGAATAAACAGCAACAGGGAAAATAAATGAAATGTTAGAGGGCATTCGACCAGTGCAGGTTATTGTAAATAAAAAATGTGTGTGAAAAAAATAATTCCATCCCCTGGTCCATGGAGTTTGGACAGCCAAAGTAGGGGACTGCCTGTAGGGGTGAAGTACAGTGGGGAATTCGAGGGCCCTGGGACCGCTACGGTAGCTATGAAGGCCCTTCAGGAACTCTGAAAAGTGGGGGCAAAAGGGGGCTCTGGTTAAGACGCAACAGGTCGTTATGCTACTTAGGATCCAAAATGGGTAAAAAAAGGTAAATAAGTGCAATGTAAATTTTAATAATCTTATACCAGTTGCGTAGTATTATTTGAAGTAATTCCACGTACTGTATATGAGATGACTATGTTTGTAAGTATAGGAGATATTATAAGTAGAATTTTGTAAACAATATAAATTTTTTAAAGATGATTGTTTGTTTAATAGAAATAAATTGTTAGCATAAATTGTATATTATTGCATTCTAGAAAAATTTTCTTCTTCTCTTGTTAATTTAAAATTTAGTGTTTGACAATAATGTATTTAGTGTATCATTTGCCACCGAGGTAGACACCTCATTTGCAAATAAAGAGATTTTGATTTTGATTTTGATTTGATTTGAACTGGGGTACATGATTACACCGAGTATGTCGATGTAGGGGAAGCCAAAGACTCAGCGACTCCTGCCTTTTGCACGTTTAACAATGCTGAAACCACTGATCTACCTACACCTGCATTGCCCTCTGTAGAAATGGATGTGTCTAATGTCGTCGCCTTCGGGGTGGTTAGATACAAGTCGAACTTCGGACCCTTAAGCAGATCCACGTCCGCACACCTAAGCAAGTATCTTATAGCGTTCTTCACTGTCACTATATGGAATGATACATCTAACGAAGTAAGGCTTTGCATGTGCAGTGTGAAACTCTTCAAGCGATACAACGGAAGTAGTTCTATACTCTCCTTGACGTTTTCTCACCTTTCCTGCCAAGGCCCTACACCGCTGGCTGCGCAGTAGCGTATGACTGGGGAAGAGCTGTTCATGCGCGTACCGCCATGTTGCGGGCACTCCACAGCTGACCGAGGAGACCGTAGTATGGAATTCATGCATTAACTTACATTACGCACGAATGAAAACTCCTGACGACAGGTTATTTTTATTCCTGTGATACAGGATAACACGGTACGAACAGATGTTCAACAGATACATCCAAAGTAAAATGTTAAAAAGGCGCCGCATTAGAAAGAAGAAGATCTGTACGGAAATTCCCGTCAGTTCGCAAACCAAATCTCTGCTCTACTTATTTTAAATCAAAAGCCTCGCAGAAGTTATACAGAGCAATAATCCTGAGGTCTGAATAATACCAGTGGGCCGTGAAGTGTGAAAGTCTGTGTGTTCCTTCACATTAATCTCCTGTAAGCGTCTAATACTGTTGCATTCCAAGCATCAGGGAACTCAGGTCCTAATTCATTAATAATAAATGGCACAGCTTACACCGATTAACGCGAATTCACGCAATATATATACCGTACAAGAATCAAGACGTTAATAACACGAAAATGATACTTATGCATTCAAATTGAACACATTTGCATTATTATTGAACTAATATCCACAAATAATTTGGATAGCTAGCCTATAAGTAACAGGCGTAATAAAACAACATTTAGAAAATTGGATAAGAAGACTTCAAAATACACTATTAATGAGAGTATATACATGCCTAAGTAGATAAACAAATGTCTTAAATTTAGAGAACACTCCAGAAACAGAAAAACATTGTATACCCATACATTAAATTAATAATCTTCAAAAAAGAATATATAGCTAACATTAGGCCTACTATAATGTTTATGTTTGTACATGCTGCTACTCTACCTCATAATTCTCAATGTCTCTAACAATGAAAAGAATACCTAGCTTAGTTTTAGTTTTCTCTGAGTTAAATATATTTTTAGTAGTTACTTAGGTTTAAGAGAGGAAAAATATATCATTTAAGATGCAAAATTCCTTCTCATACTATTCTCATCTTAAATACCAATATTAGGCCTATTGATTTTATATACCGAGCTCGATAGCTGCAGTCGCTTAAGTGCGGCCAGTGTCCAGTATTCGGGAGATAGTGGGTTCGAACCCCACTGTCGGCAGCCCTGAAGATGGTTTTCCGTGGTTTCCAATTTTCACACCAGGCAAATGCTGGGGCTGTGTCTTATTTAAGGCCACCGCCGCTTCTTTCCCAGTCCTAGCCCTTTCCTGTCCCATCGCCGCAATAAGACCTCTCTGTGTCGATGCGACGTGAAGCCAATAGCAAAAAAACTGATTTTATAAACTCGAACTGAAAGATTTTCTGAGCACAAATTAAAATTGAAAATGTATTCTAACTTTTCTATTACAGGAGCATTATGATTCATATAAGGAAGACGATAAAAGAGCTTGAATATCAAGCATAGATGAATATAACAGTTAAACAGTTTGGTTAGTGTTTTCTAGTGCAAAGTAGGGGTCAGCCTAGTCAAACTTCTCTGGAACAGCATACTTAACAATTCTTTTATTATAAACACGGATAATGGTATTAATAAATCATTTTTCTGATAATTGTTAATAATTTGAAACCATATTTTGACCTAAAATAGATGGCTTTATCAATCATATTTTCCAGATTCTAGGCCCGTGTTTATCGAAATTTTAATACGGGTACACAGTCTGTAAGAACAAAATGTGCGCTTTTTTTCAGAATAGAAGTTTAGTTCTTAAGAACTGTCCCTAATGAAATTAAAAACGCCAAGAAGAAGTAGCAGCCTAAACATTGAGAATGCCATGTCCATACATCCCTGAATCCACCACTCTATAGTCCATTCTCGATTATGGGAATTTTATAACGTTTCAATTTCTACACACTTGTGAAAAGAAATACCAGATCCTTTCTGATAGCGATTTGCACCATTGAAAGCTGCACAAGAGGTCACCATCGTGAATAGTTCTCCACTTCGCACTTAGACGTACGGCTTAACGTAGGCCTACTCTCCTTTATCGCCGATCAATGTAAGCTTGTACTTATCACTAAAATAGTTGCCAGTACTATAAATTATCACGTAACACAACCACAGATCCGCTAACCGATAGGAATCACTATGAAAAACACACAAGGAACTGTAAACATCACCACGTGCTAACCAGGCATTCGAAATTGAAGTGCTCGCAACATGGCGATGCGCGAAGATATTCAATTCTCCGCATAGCACCAGCGTGCTCTGTGAGTCTAGATAAGTAGACATTGCAAACATTGCAGGAAGACGTTGATCAGGTGCTTCTCCTCGTCGTTTGACTCCGAACAAGTAGTAAGACCTTTCTTTGTCTTCAAAATAGTATGGCCCTCTAACAGATTCTCGAACAAGTATCCTCCGTTCGCCCTTTGAAGCTTACGTGCTATCGCTTTGAACATCTCCGTCATACAGGTTGCTAATGGTATTAACACTGGCCGTGCTGTTGTCGTGAGTTACTTCCCCTTCAGTTTTTTCGAGGGTTCTGAACATCCCTTGAAATTTAGTTTGCGCTTCATTTGAATGTTCGGAATAGCTTCTTGGGTGCAAGGAATCGTATCGGATGAATCTTCTAGGCACTGAATCTCTTCTTCAGTAGAGAACACTCCATCGTTCGACGCGTTGTCTAATAAGTCCTGGACGTTTTAGAATTGTTGAGCTAACGGTGATCGCGGTGGTGTTGTAAGTGACGTTACTTCGTCGGTTTTCTTCTGCGCTGACTCGTCTTTCTTCTCTGGAGTCTGCGTTGTTGATGGTGGGAAGAGAGACTTCAATATTGTGGCGGTAGTAGATGATTTTCTGAAAAAAGAAAATCATAAAAATGTATTATTATAATTCATTTACTTTTAATTTAAATATATATTTATATATTTCTTACATACATGTGCATCTACTTGATAAAAGAGAGGGTAGATTCGATCACATGCTGATATATATACCTAGTGGCTCTCGAACGCCGTACTCTCTACTTATAAATGCCCCCGCATGAACAAATGATGAATGGGATATCTACCAACTGATTTTCACAGGGGAACTACTGCCAGTGGGCATTTACGTCAGAATATGAAGAGATAAGAAACAGATTGTCGCTCGCAGCATGTTACTCAGCGCTTCCGTTCGAATGTACCCCTTGCATTAGTAAACATCGTTTTCAACCGCATAGTTCTAGGCTGGTGTATGATACAGTCGCACTATATTTGCTGCCTGCATATCGGCAATGACTAGTGCATACTGTGCCCTATAGTGCCTTGGTTCGCATCAGGCAAACGCCGAGATCGAACCAAGTGCATTATAGTGATCAATATGTCCACCAAAGTGGTGGTGCTCGGCACATAGCTTACCTTGCGATGCGTATCCACTTTCAGCAGCTCAGGAGTGCATGATTCAGGGGATCAGGGTGTAAACAAGGGCCTAATTAGATAAATAAAGAGGATACCAAAAAGTGCAAGGTAAAAATAGATCCTACAAAAATAAATAACAGAAAACTACGCTGCATTCAATGTTTTACAATAAGGGGTTTATTACAAGAAAAACAAACCTGATGAAATACAAATATAAGAGCTGTCCAAATATACATGGGATTAATAAAATATGGAGCCGTCGATCGTCAGAGCAACTTAGTGGTCGAGAAAACACACTCACGAAACCTCCTGACTGTAACAAGCATAAAAATAGGGTAAGTAATGGAGTATAAAACGGATATCTATACAAATACTGGTCTAACAGCATCATCCTTCTCCTCTCTATTCCATGCCACAGTACTCTGAACTCTCCACCTAACTAATATAAACAGACATTATACAGTGCTCTAACAGAGAATCGATCCCTAGGCCAGCTAAGAGCAAGGTATCTACCATAAACATAAAAATAATAGGAACTCTACTACATCGTCCTATGACTAACACGTAAAGGGCTAGGTGTATAAAATAACAAATACAAATGGAAATGCAATCACTACTAGTACCGTAACAAAAAGGTCGATGTCTCCCTAAACACTTGCCAGACAGCAGTCTGCTATTTACTGCCGCATTCCTGTGTCGTGACGTCACACACCTTCCTCCCTCGCTCAATCTCGGCACGTGACCGGAGTCGGCCATGCTTTATTTCTATAAATAGCTTACAGCTGACGACTGGGGAACCAACTGCAGGGTGAATCTTACTTTCACTGTCCCTCTCGGAGACTGGCCCACATATCGCACTCATAATCATGCATGGGCTACATGCAATCGTATCTATTTCATTATCAATACAGCATAATCTCGCTGCTGCCTCCCCTGTGCTTATCCATTACAGTACAAAGGCGCAATCCACTGCGCTATCATTACTTGGCCATTACCAGGCATATCAAACTCATATAACACATTATTTTTCTGCGCGAAGGCTTTCTTTACTTCAATTTGCACAGCCAGCTAATTACATAATGCTCATGTATCTCAAACATGATGACACGCACCTCCTGACACGTTAACCTGAGTAAGTTAAGGGATAAGTCACGATCTCCAATAAATCATATAAGACCTCAAATATATGTACCTGACTCTGTTCTATCAACAAGATCTGTCTGCCTGACACCGCTTACTTGACCAAGATGGTCCGACATAAAAAGTGGAGACAACAAGTACTCTATCATAATAATACTGAATGGAAAAGTTATTACGCAAACAAGGAATATACAATACACAACCTACAATTTAATTAACTGAGTTCGAATCCTTGGCATAGCTATACAGTACAACGATCTATCCTAATATAAATTTACATGTTGGCTGACGGCCAACCTTGTTCCTATCCTGTGAAGTTCAACATTGCATGCTTCTTACAAATTGGAAAGCTCTGACCTGAAATGATCGATGGACATGACGGAACGGACCCTCATTGGACAGCTGGAATTACTGCATCATGACAGGCTTCGACGCTGGTGCCAGATACGGGCTGATGACTGGAGACATACTGGCTGGCGAGAACATTTCTTGCAGATTCTCAGGTGGTTGGAGGATGTCCCCTTCGGTGTCGTGATGAGCAGGTGCGCCAGATGATCCTAGGTCGACTTCCAATGTCGTGGGGACTCCTTGTCTTCTTCAGCTCCCGTTACTGCTTCCTCACTATGAAGGTGCAGTAGCTCGTACTGGGTTGATGTAGGGAAAACTGTAAAGAAATATCTGTTACACACAGTCCGTATTCGATGCCTGTTTCCACTACCACCATTCCTCATGCGGTCGTTTGACCAAGTCACTTTCAGAGTTTAGACTTGATACACAAATGTTCTCTTCATAAAACATGATAACAGTTTCATGTTAGATTTTCACTCTGACCAAACTTCCTGACACAATAGATAGCCTGAGCCTTCATTAATCCGTGTATTACGTTTGTTACAATTGGACCTCAAAATAATATGAAGCTACTAGTCAAACAGTCTAGTTATTAACAGCACATCCTCTCATGACAACAGATCAGCGCATGTAATATCAAGAATTCAGCTTAATTATCCATGTTGATTACTTCTCCCCAGATTCAATCGTGCTAGGTGTATGCAGCTCGAAGATAAAGACGCTATCCTGGATGCCGACACGCAACGTGACGACCTCGTTCTAGCAGCCGTACAGTCAATGAATGAATCTGACGCGTTCGGCTGTCATGTATTTATAATCAGGCTGGCGTTACCACGCTCGCGTGTTGGCGGTCTGTATACCCGCGCCCGCGACTGGAAGCTTCTCCCGCACAAAGAGCGACAAGTACCTCACTTAACGTATGCACTTATAATTATAGCCATGTTGCATATCAAAATATACCGGAAATTATGCAGGTTGCAATTCCCTTATCAGGTCCAGTGCATCTCTTCTGTAGCCGAAGATATTAAATTAATTTTTTCTTCCCTCCTAAGCTTTGTCAGCCCGCGAGATTCACGAAGTGGTGCGCGTCCAGCTCTATTAATAAAGAGGATTCGCTTGGGCAATAAATTCCTTTTATGAGTCTGGAATTTTCAAAATTATACTGCTGCTATGTTCCCACGAGAAATGCTCCATCTGGACTCTCTTGTATAATAAACTGCTATACAATGACTTTCATGGTGGTCTCATGTAATCCCAATATCAAAGGCTAAAATCCAGACTATTTACACATGAACTGAATGGTTCAATACATAGACATTATTTTAAGCTGGACAACCTGGTCGGAGTGCAACAGAAGCTCCAAAAAGTACGCCTTCTACACATATATTTAACCGAACAGTATTCGTTTTTGTTCCGTACAATCAACTCTTTTATCGAGTTGAATGTCTATACGTGTCTAAATAAGTTATTAGATTTCATTTACTGTATCTTTGGCGTGTCTACAAATAGTAGTGGCGGTTAGGGGGTGGGGCGAGGAGGGACACTCGCTCCCATCCCCACTTTGTAGAGTAAATATGACATTTTAATCCACTTTTGCCAGCTGGAACTAGGAATTATTTTAAAAAAGGTATTTGTACAAGCCTTGTCTTATATGCTAAATCTTCCCTTTATTGTATAGCGCTACGGCAAGTAGTGGTGACTTTGCATGGGCTGTGAGGAAGGGTTGTAGGGGTACATATTGTTTTGCCACTGAGTTATAATTCACCCGCTTACCGCGCGCATTAGTCAGTCCGGCAGTCTCTTCATTGTCTGTTAGTGTGTATTCAAATACAAAATGATTTTTAATTGCATAATCATGCTGTACATCTATGTAATTGTACCGGGCGATCTGGCCGTGGGTTTACGGGCCCGCAGCTGTGAGCTTGCACTCGGGAGATAGTGGTTTCGAAATCCATTGTCGACAGCACTGAAGATGGTTTTCCGTGGTATCCCATTTTTATACCACGCAAATGCTGAGGCTGTACCTTAATTAAGGCCACGGCCGCTTCCTTCCCATAAGTTCTATCTGTGTCGGTGCAACGTAAATTCAATTGTAAAAAATATATATATTTAATTGTAATTGTAATTTCAAGGCGAGAGAATACGAACTTTACTTTCACCGGACTAAATTATTTCGTTTGTATTATGTTATTTTATATGTAAATGTAATTAATCTGCCCTGTGGATTAGGCCTATTCGTAATAATAGTTTTCTTGAGATTTTGATTTAATGCTGTATAATAAAATGTTCACCAGGTCTCACAAACACACTACGGGGCACTTATTTAATAAATAACACAACACAAAGAAATAATTTAGGAACGTTGGTATTAGCTCCCGTTGAAATACGATTTCAACTGAATTTTTTCAATTGGCTTTATGTCGCACCGACATAGATAGGATTTATGGCGACGATGAGACAGGAAAGGGCTATGCGTGGAAAGGAAGCAACCGGGGCCCTAAATAAGGTACACTTGCCTGGTGTGAAAATGGGAAACCCCGGAAAAGCATCTTCAGGGCTGCTTACAGTTGGATTCGAAACTATTATCTCCCGAGTGTAAACTCAGAGCTGAGCGCCCGTAACCCCAAGGGCATCTCGCCCGGTATAATTAAATTTAAGTACGGCATGATTATGCAATTAAAAATCATTTAGATTTGAATACTCACTAAGAAACTAACAGACACTAAAGAGACTGCCAGACTGATGAATTCGCGTGACTAGTTAGTGAATTATAACTCAGTGGCCACGACCTCGGCCAAAAATATCTACCCCTACTACCCTTCCTTAGGCACATGCAAAGTCTCCGTTACTTGCCGTAGTGTCGTACAAATTGGTTAACCGTGACGAACAGCATTTTGTGCGCATTTCCGTCAATAATTGTTAACAATTAAAGAAAAATAACGAAGGAATTAGGAGATAAAATATCAAGGTTTGTACAAACAGCTTTTTAAAAATAATTCCTAGTTCCAGCTGGCTAAATTGGAATGAAAATGTAATATTTACTCCACAAAGTGCGGGGGGGAGGCAACTGTCCTTCCTCGCGCCACCCCCTGACCGCCGCTAATGTTTGTAGACACGCCAAAGACGGAGAAAATGAAATGTAATAACTTATTAATTTATACACGTGTAGACATTCCACTCGATGGAAGAGTTGCTTGTATGAAACAAAAACTTGTACTCTTCGGTGAAGTACGTGTGTAGAAGGCTTCTGTTGCATTCTGACCAGATTGTCCAGATTAAAATAATGACAGTGTATTCGTCGCTGCTGATCACACTAGTCATTGCTGATATGCAGACAGCAAATATAGTGCGTCTGTACCATATACCAGCCTAGAACTATGCGGTCGAAAACGATGTTTACTAATGCAAGGAGTGCATTCGACAGGCAGCGCTGAGTAACGTGCTGCGAGCGACACTCCGTTTCTTATCTCTTCATATCCTGACGTAACGTTCCCGCTGGCAGTAGTTCCCCTGTGAAAATCAGTTGGTAGACATCCCAGTCATCATTTGTGCATGCGGGGCATTTATAAATAGAAAGTACGGCGTTCGAGAGCCACCTGGTATATCCGTATTGTTCAATGTTCATCTACCGTCATCACTTTAAAATCAGCGATGCGCACACCAGATGTAGGGTTAACATCGCGACTTTCTGACGTTTTCTCAGCACAAGCTCAAGTCGATAGTATTTTAATGTAGTAAAATACGACAGCCTTATGCTGTTAAAAATAAGAAACGATACAAATGGGGATCTAGCAAGATAGTGTCTGGAAGGGGCACCTCTAGGCCAGTTTTACGGTTAGATGCCCCTTCTCTTCTCTTCCTCTATCTATTTTATAACAGTGCTAGGAGGCTTCTAGCGTACGAGCGGATGTTTGTGACCGGGTTCGATCCAAAAAATCAAACCCCATAGCGCCTGGTCTACCAGGCGGCCGCTGCATAGCCCCGAAGGCCTGCAAAATTACGACGTATCGTGTGGTCAGCACGACAAATCCCCTCACTGTATAACACTTGGCCGCAGCACAGCATCCGAAGGCATGAAAAATTACGAGGTGTCGTGTAGTCAGCACGACGAATCCTCATGCCCCATAGCACTTGGACGCTGCACAGCCCTGGAAGGTCTGCAAAAGTACGAGGTGTCGTGTGGTCAGCACGACAAATCCTTTCGTCCGTTATTCGATTCTGACACTATTGAGCGGCGGATTGAACCCATAATCCTCTGAACCGAAGGCCTCAATGCTGACAATTCAGCTACGAGTCGAATGATAATAATAATAGTCGGAGTAGATGGCTTTGACTGTTGTGGGGCAGGCCTTCGGAGTTCAATTTGTCAGGTACGATACTGGCTCAGTTTTGTGGAATGTAAATGTGGTTAAATTCATCAACGTTGTGTCGATAGATTCACAGGTATATAAAAGAACTCCTGCGGGCAACATTTTGACATCGCGATGTCTCTGATAACCGTCAAATGTAGATGGTACGATGACAATCCAATAACATTATTAAATAACTCAGTCAGGTAAAAAAACCCTGACTTCGCCGGGAATCTAGCCACCCTGGCCTTTCTACATACCTTCCAATATGGTGTCAGGGAAGGGATATCCGGCAAGATGATGTCAAGAAGGCATCTAGGCTTAAAACTAGGGTCCTCTAAGATGGTAACGGGGAAGGGGCATGTCGAGAAGGGCAGCTAGCCTTAAAACTAGGGTCCTCTGAAGATAGGCCCCTCCAATACAGTGTCGGGAAAGGCATCTTGCCTTAAAACTAGGACCCTGTGACGTTATCCCCCTCCAAGATGGTGTCGAGAATGGGATCTGGCAAGATGGCGTTGGGAAGGGCATCTAGCTGTAAAACTAGGATCTGTGTAGTTAGGCTCCAGTTGACATGACTAATTCCCTGCCAAGATGACAGTTGTGAGGTTAGGATCGTTCTCTTTTTCAAAGACACGTAGCTATGTCCCGTCAAGGTGAGAGCAGTGAGGTGAGGATCGTTCTCTTTTTCTAACTTCCGCGCCACATACTTGTGAATAGCACGTGGCTAAGTCCCGTCAAGGTGACAGCAGTGAGGTTAGGATCGTTTCATTTTTTAATATTCCGCGCCACACACTTGTCAAAAAGCACGTGGCTAAGTTCCGTCAAGATGACAGCAGTAAGGTTAGAGTCGTTAACTTTTTAAAAATTCCGCGCCACATACCCGTCAAAAGCACGTGACTAAGAAACACCTACATACCTGCCAAGGTGACGGCTGTCAGGTTAGCCACGTTCTCTTTTTCAAATTCCGCGCCCACGTGGCCAAAAAGTAATGTTAGGACTGTCAAGATGTAGAATGGCAGCAGTGAGGTTAGCCGCGCCCACGTGCTCAAAAAGTGAGGTCAGGTCCCGTCAATATGACAGCTGTCACGAGCATGTGGTCTTGTTTGTAAACAATAGCACGTGACCGTGACGTCATGGGGCCAATGACCTTGCCAGTGGTCAATGACCTCGTGGGAAAATGCTGACACAGCATCCATTGTTTTAGAACACAAATTGCTCATACTACTAGAATTATTTTCAGCTTCCACTGGCACACTACTGGAGAGAGGGATTTCATTACTGCCTGTAAGTAATAGAAGTCGAATTTTGCTACGAGCTTCAAAAGGGGACGTACTGCAATAAAAAGCTACTAAGCTACAAACACGTGAAAAATTATCAAATAATACTTGGTTTAATCTGGTAGTTAAAATATAAGACATTCTTGGATTGCTCGTATCTTCAAAAAGTCCTGAAAGAGAGTTTATAGAAATTACGAACACCTTCTGAAACGAAGTAAAGTTTTCCGTTTAGCAACCTCACTTTTGTAATCACTTCCAGAATATTTCCCTGGCTCGTTAATTTTAAGCCATATCCACCTCTGACGGGAATATTTTCATATTTAGGCGCTCTGGAGTTCAACAGCTCGAATGTGTCATTGACTAGTTCGATGAAGTTACTTTCAACGCGCTTGTTGAATGCATACCAGAGCTGTGCGCCTGGAAAAGAATTGCCCAGCCAATCTCACAATCCATATTTAGTTTCCTTCATGTTTATCACAACAATCGACAAAAATAAGAAAATGGAAGACTCTGCGTATAGACCTATACTGAGAGTTCCTTATCGTTCGCAACAGCTGCCGACAGGAGCTCTCCACGTGACGCCAGCATGAGGCGATGTTACGCGGGAAGAAAAGTGCGGGAATCGGGAATGAGCCCCCTGGGTTTATGTAACTCGTGTGCAATGCTTATCTTTACAGGTGAGTTCTTATCTTGAGGAGCCATTACTGAATAACGCCCGCATGACGTAACTCTCTCTCTATTTCTAGAATTTCTGATTTGTGAACTGTGTGACCAGCATCCTGTGAAGCTCTTAGAAGTTGTAATCGTTCAGCGAGTAAGTTAGGGTCATTCCAGTATCTGACGTCTACACATGGTAACAAAGGCTTGTAGATAACATCAACGTCACGTGCAGTTGGTTGATGTGACGGAAACACCTTAGAAATAAACTCTCGATACTTGTGAATCTTATTTGCATTTACAGATTCTGTCCTCTTGTAATTACGTCTTGTTGCGCCAGTAGCAAAAAGTAACGCTTTATACTTTTAAAGATCATCTTGTGAAATTATATCCTTGTCAGGTATTCGTGAGAAAAGAAGTTCTAACAGAGCTTTAGTAGGTTTATAGATAAAACTTTTTACGATGAGTCTGTTACCATTAATCTTAACATTTACATTACCTATCCAAAAACAGTCGTCTTCATAGTGAATACCGTAGGTTGAGTCAGTTTGTCCTGTAAAGAGTTTTTCTATAAGAAGCAAAGAGAGATCCATAGGTATTTCAAATAAAAGTCTTAAACTGATTACGATACTCTGGCGTGATCATAACCTCATATGAAGAAGGTAGATCTTGTGTTGATGTAGTAGGATTTTCAGCAATAACATCTGTAGTTAAATATTAAACACACTTAGATGGTGAAGTATCGTTATGTTCTTCTTCATCATCCTCTTCTTCGTCCCTCTCCTACTTCTCTTCCTTTTCTTCTTCGCTTCTTCTTCATGCTTCGTGCTTTTCTTGTTCATGATTCTCTTTATCATAAGATGTTTGCGTAGAAACAAAACTTGTAGTAGACTGGGGCACTGAAATATTATTAAACATTTCTTTTGTGGTGTACCTAGATGTGTTTTCAAAAATAAATCAATGTCTGATTGAATACGTTTAAGTTCTTTAAATATTAGTTGAACATTGTTTCGAGCACGGATTATATATTTTGTAATCTCTTTGCTGGATCTTGACATGATGATGGTTTTTGATCAAGTGGTGTCTGTAACTCTGTGTTGATGTATGTAAAATGATCAAAACCCATGCGATATCGACCATAATGAACATGACTTTCTTTATCAATAACTAAAAATCCGTAACGATGTGATGACCAGCATGTTGCACACATACGTTTAAAATCATTGAATGTCATAGCATACACATAATCATCATACACATGTCGCACGTTGCGTCATATTGCCGGAAAGCACAATAATATTTGCGTTGTCGCGTATTCACTGCTTAGGCACACGAGACACACTTATTTATGTCGTCCCATACTAAAGTATGCACGGATAACGTTTTGCTGTCTTGTTACATCGCCAAAGATCATAAGAGAATTGGGAAGCACATCATCCGGTGATGGTTCTTGCTCATGTGTATTAAATTGAAAATATTTCAATCCATCTTTAACCAGATCGTGCATTATAATTTGTAGAATAGTATATAGCGGTTGAAAGAGTAAGTTCTCTATTCATTCCTTCTATAAACACTGAGCAAATCGGGATTAGTAGGTCGTTAGTTGATAGGCCACTTCGGAAGAAGGGAGGCGAGAGGAAACAGAAATGCGAAGAAAAATCCCTTGGAGGATCCCCCGTTGGTCTTTAGCAGATAGGTAAAAAACGAGGGAAATAGAAATGCGGGCTCAACGAGAATAATACTTTATTTATTGTCGAGCATTAGCACAACTTTCAGTCCAATTTTTGCGTTTGTGATATGGAAAGTTTTGTACTTTGTAAGTCCTATTCATTTTAAAGGACGTGGATTTATCCAAGTTGTTTAAATTATTTAGCCCATTTTAGAGTTCTTCGATATCCCCACTTATACAGATAAAATTGCATCTTCATTATAGACTATAGTGCCCCTAGGGTCATGTATCTATGCCATTTTATAGAATTTATTTTTTGTTGTCATGTGGACCGAGTGCGATTTTATTTACTTCGACGGTATAAATTTCACGCTTTACGGTTCTAAATAAATTCATTATCCGATATAATTCTTTGTTACCGAATAAACCTTTTACTTTTTGATTACCTTCGATTTTCATTTTTTATTATCCACAGTGAATGCGTACATTTAAGATCTTAAACCAACTAATTCTTCCGGAACTATTCCACAGCATTTGTTTTTCATTTTTCCGAGTACTTTTTTATTTACTCGAAGCATGCTGTATATATTATTTTCAGGGTAGTCACGTGTATCATAATCATCGATCATAGTTTTATATCGTCATAAATATCCTCGGTTTTAATGTTGTAAAACTTTCAATCCAATTTCTGCGTTTGTGATACTGAAATATTTTTTCTTCTTAAGTTCTATTAATTTTGTAAACGAAGTGGTTTTATTCAAGTTCTTTAAATTGTGTAGTTCATTTTTGAGTTCTTCGATGTCGAGATTGTATACTGGATCTTCTTCCATTTATATAGATAAAAAAGCATATTCATATTGGAAAATCCCAATTTTTAATCCGCGACGAACGATATTTTGTGCGTGTTTTCACTAATAATTTTGTCAATTAAATAAATTAAACTAAAAATTTACCTTGTAAGACAACAGGGCTTGTCATTTCTAGTTTCAGCTGGCTAAAATGAAGTAAAATGTAAGGGTTTCTCCACAATTTTACGGGGGCGCGACTGCCCCCCGCAAATCGCCGCTAATGATCGTTTACTTTGCCTTTATTCTAACTAGTTAACAACTGCTATCGACCACGTCATTTATGGTATTCGTTATGAAAACATGCTCTCTTGTTTCATTTCTAATTTACAGAACAGCAGTTGATGGGTATTACTGATTGTTTCCGATCGACTCCGACGTCACCTCGAATGTCGACGAGATAGCTCGCAAATGCACTTAGCAAGAAAATGATGCCGTAGCGAAATGATCAAGCGCATTTTGTAGCAAAGTTTCTGTTTTCTTATTCAAACAGCGTCGCCTATCCTATGTTAACTGTACTATATGTATCATGAAAACATATATCTAAAATATATATCCAAACTCAGAAATCATTTGGGACCATGATACACTATGGCGGTATACAGTGATCTGGTTTTCTCTCTTAGTGAAATGTTTGATAATAATAAGTGTGGGATGTGCAACGGAACTAAAGACGGAAGTAATGATGTATTAATGCTTTTTATGTATGCGGATTTAAGAATAAGTTTGGTAGCGACGTGTCGGATCCGGCAGACGATCTCGTTTCCAATAACCTCACTTTGCACTACTCATATTTAAGGTTCAGGATAAGATCTCGCGAACTTGAACTATCATCTAAAGATGTCACCATGACTTTTAAGACCACAAAGTTAATCATTGGTGTTGTATACGTTCTCCTGTCCGTTGCTGTTGAAAAAATTGTGTCAAATCTCGACAACCATTTATTACTCCGTGTTGGTGACTACAATCTTCCACATCTTAATTGGATAGTAAATGAAGAAACATTTTCTGGCCATGTGTCAGTAGGTAACAACATGGTGCAGTCCAGTTTAGTTATAGATACATTTTCTTATCTCTGTTTAAATCAGTTTAATGATATCCCAAATTTTCTGAATCACGTTCTTGATTTGGTTTTCAGTAACTCCAATTCTATTGAAGGAAAATCTAGTAATGAAAGTATTGTCCCCCTCGATAGACACCACACAGCATTTGAGATTTCTTTACCTATAAATGAGCTATACAATTCCTTACCTACTGATAGTTTTTATTTTGACTTTTTAAATGGTGGCTATAATGGACTAAATTATTACCTGTCGCAGTTCAGCTAGAAGGTGATGTTTCAGAATATATCAATTGATAAAGCAGTAGAAACCTTCTATTCAGTACTACATTATGGCATGAAGTTTTTCATACCTATACGGATTTTTAAGACTCCCAAATTCCCAAAGGGGTATAGTCATAAATTGAAGTCACTGAATACTGAAAAGAAGAAAGCTCATAAGCGGTACAAAATATAAGGTCTCAATAGTAATTATAATTATTTCGCGAAATTAAGAAATAAATGCAAGTCTGAATCCAAATATTGCTACAAAAACTGTCTCCAACTGTGGATAAAGTATTACTTCAAATCCACAGAAATTCTGGCAGTATCGAAGGTCTAAAAGGTCGTGTAATAATATTCTTTCAACAGCGGATCTTATCAAGCTACAGCAGATACTTGAGAAAACAATTGTCAATCATTTTGCTAAACACTTTGATCAGTATTGATTGATACTGATTGATATTGATGTCGTCAAAGATATTGGTGAAGATATGAAACCTTAGTCACTGGGAGATTACAATATCCTTCTTTCCGCCAGGTTTTAGAAAGCAGTAAGGAAAAATTGGGGCAACAATTCATTCATGGAAAGGGGAGTTAGTGATTGGAATAACATACCAAGGGAGATGTCCAATAAATTTCCAATTTCTTTGAAATCATTTAAGGAAAGGATAGGAAAACAACAGATAGGGAATCTGCCACATGGGCAACTGTCCTAAATGCAGATCAGTATACATTGATATTGCCACTTTTCATATGTTTATTCCTCTTATCAGAATAGTAATATGGAATGGGTTATGGAATTAATGGGCTTCTTCTCTCCGGGTTTGAATCGTATCTTAAAATCGCTTGCAGATTGTTAAAATATGAAATCATTATTCTGCGCCTATTATTATTACCAGTGGGATTCCTCAAGGGTCTCATCTTGCACCCTTACTTTCTACTATCTATACAAATGACATTAAGATATACTAATATTTCATATGATTATCCTTACTCTATCAATCTGTCGGTTCTCAACATTAGTAAGGCAGAAATTTACAACAAACTGATATCTCTGGAATTAAAGAAAACTGTAGAACCTGATGGTGTTTCAACTTACCTGTTCAAGTATTGCTCATTTATTTTATGTGAAGCAATACTTTATCTCTTCAACTTATCGTTAAACCAAGGTGTTTTCCCAGAGGAATGGTAGAAAGGATTTCTTAGTACAGTTTTCAAAAATGGTGATGAAACAGACATAAAATAATATACAGTAGACCAGTTTCAATTTCGTCTAATATTTTCAAAATTTTTTATTCAATAATTCTTGATAAGATCACCCTCTGAAACATCATCATTGATGAACAACAAGGATTATTTTCAGGACGGTCAACCTGTAGCAATCTTCTTTTATTCTATCAGTTCCTAATGGATGCAATAGAGAACCACTCTCAGATGGACTGCATTTATACCAACTTCTCAAAATGTTTGATACTGTTGACCATTATATTTTGCTGCAAAAATAACAGGTTATGGAATTAATTGTCCTCTCCTCTACTGGCTTGAATCGTATCTTAAAACCGCCTGCAGATTGTTAAAATCAAGGATAATTTTCTGCGCCTATTATTATTACCGGTGGAGTTCCTCAAGCATCTCCTCTAGCGCCCTTACTTCCTACTCTCTACATAATTGATATTAAAATATAACTAAGAATTCTGAATTGCCTTTGTTTGCTGACAATGCAAAAAGTATGCATATTAATTGTTCACTTAGTTGGTTAAAACTTTCAACGAGATTTACATCATCTGGAAAAGTACTGTATTCGAAATGCGTTGAAACTTAACCGTGAAATATATAAAATAATATCGTTACAAATACTGGGTTGCATTACTAGATATTCCAGAGAATATTCAAACTCAGCTACCTATCGATTACTGTATGTATCTAATGGTACACCGTATACGGTACTAGAATACTGTACACCTGTATGGAACCCTTCTGATTAGACGTCTATCCATAGATTAGATTCATAACAACATGAATTCCTTCATTTATATTCAAGTTTCCCATATGAAAATGTGGATTATAGGCCCTATAACAGTCTTTAAATCTGCATAGTCTGTCACAACGTCGTGAATTCTTGGGTACAATTTTCATTTTTAAATTGCTTCACTCCTTGGTGAATTGCCCACAACTACTTGAAAAAATTAACTTACACGTACCAGACAGACGCATGAGTTTTAAGAATACATTGTCTACAAATTGGCATATAACTAACTGGCTAATTGAACGAACGTCAATATTTCTAAACAAAGTGGATATTGATACATTTAACTGCTCATTGTTAAAATTTAGAAATCACTCACACAATTTCCAGAAGTGACTATTACTTTCCAGTGCTTACTTGTACTATAACTTGTGTATTTATTTGTACGTGTTTTTCTTCTTATACTCCACTGACATTTCATTTTAGTGTGTTTTGTTTTGTTTATTTCTCTATTGTCTGTTGAGTGATACTACCTTTAATAAAGCATTATTATCAGTTATCAGTGAAGCGCTCTCCCATAGCGTGAGTGTACCGCATCATCATCATCATCATCATCATCACTGGCGCGACAGCCCTTTGTGGGCCTTGGCCTTCTGAAGAAGTTTTCCCCATTCTTTTCTGTTAAGTGCAGAGCTCATCCAATTCTTGATTCCACCTATCTTTACATACTCTCTCACCACTTCTTCCCACCTTAACTTTGGTCTGCCAACTTTCCTGATTCCTTCTGGCACTGCATTAAATACCTTCTTTATCATTCTGTCATTAGTACGCAGCACATGTCCTACCCACTCCAACCTTCTGATCTTTATACAGTTAACAATGTTTAGTCAGTTATATAAATTATACAATTCATGATTATATTTCCTTCTCCAGACACCATTTTCTTCCACTGGCCCAAACATTTGCCTCAAAATACTTCTTTCAAATACACCAAGCTGTCTTTCATCAGATTTTGAGTTTCCAAGTCTTAGTACCGTATGTTAATACAGGCTTTACTAAAACTTTATAAATCAGGATTTCAGTTTTCCTGAACAGCTTAGACTTCAGATGTTTTCTGGGGCCATGATAGCACTTGTTAGCAGAAAGTATACGTTTTTGGATTTCAGAACTAACATTGTTCTTGGAATTAACTTCTGATCCAAGGTACGCACAACATCAAACTTATACGAGCCAATTTCTATTGATGTAGGGTAGGGTAGTCTTTCTTGGTTACGGGCATGTACATAGTTTTTCCTCCATTCATCTGTAAATTCATCTTTCTTGCTGCTTTTTTGAGGCTTGTGAAAGCTTCTTTCAATGCTCTTAGTGTTCTTGCGATTAAATCAATATCATCTGCAAATGCCAAAATTTGAACTGATTTATATAAGATGGTTCCCCCTGTATTGATACTTGCATCTCTAACAACTTTCTCCAAAGCTATATTGAACAAAAGGCATGATAATGAGTCTCCTTGATTAACTGCATTCTTGGTCGTTACAGCACTTGATAACATATTCTGGATCTTAATTTGATTCCGAATATTTTGCATGGTAGCTTTCGCAAGGGCGATCAATTTCTTAGGGATATCAAACTCTTCCATTGCTACATAGAGATTACTTATATCAATGCTGTCATAGGCTGATCTGAAGTCAATGAAGAGATGGTGTGTATCAATTCCAAATTCTGTACATTTTTGAAGTATCTGGCGTATTGTGAAGATCTGATCAATAGTAGATCTTCCTTGGTGAAATCCGCATTGATAGTCACCTACCGCATTTTCCACGTAAGGCACCAATCTGCTAAAGAGAATATTGGAAAATATTTTATAAGAAATGGATAATAAACAGATACCTCTATAGTTAGAACACACCATGATATCACCTTTCTTATATATCGAGCAGATGATACCTACGTTCCATTCGTCAGGGATTGTTTCAGCTACCCATACCTTGGCCACTTCTTTCCAGGATTTTTCACAATATCTGATTGTATTAAATCCATTCCCGGTGCTTTGTAATTCTTTAACTTCTTAATGCCAAGCTCAACTTCTTCAATAGTAGGTATCGGCACTTCTATGTCTGATTTTCTTGTATTTACAGGAGGTAACGTTACTTGGTTTTCAGCTGGACTTTCATTCAACAGTTCATCAAAATATTGTGCCCATCTTTCTAGTATTGCTTCCTCACTGCCCAGTATTATGGCATCTTTATCTCTACACAAACTTGTTCTAGGCTGGAAATCTTTACGCCTTTTATTTAACTTCTGATGGAAAGCTCTCACATCATTCATCCCTTTCAACCGTTCCATTTCTTCTAATTCTTTCCTCTCATACTGTCTTTTCTTCTTGTGCAATCTCTTTTCTTCTCTTCTGGAAGTTCTATACTCTTTCACTGCTTTTCGGGTGTGGTTCTTCTGTTGCATTCTCTTGCATGCGTCTTTTTTAAAATTGTTGCTCGTCCACACTCTTCATCAAACCAATTGTTTTGCCAAACTTTCTCTTCCCTTCCTAAAACTTCATTTGCAATTTTTAATAGTGCGTATTTAAGATTCTTCCAGATTTCTTCATTACTCTCACTATTAGGAAAATCGGTCAGGGCCTCATTAAGCAAGCTAGCATATCTGAGAGCAGTTTCGGGCTCCTTCAGCCGAGAACTGTTGAACTTTCTTGCATTGGATCCATGTACCTCTCTTGCATTAGATATTCAGCTTCTAATAGTTGCTACCACAAGATAGTGGTCAGAGTCAATATTGGCCCCCCTATAACTTCTAACATCCATCAAATTAGGAAAGTGTCTTGCATATATTAGGAGATGGTCAATTTGGTTAAAAGTACTTCCATCTTCAGACTTCCATGCCATTTTATGTATGTCCTTGTGATTAAAAGTAGTACTTCCCACTACCATATTTCTCGAGGATGCAAAATGTATAAGCCTGATTCCATTGTCATTAGAAATATCATGTAAGCTATATTTTCTAATACAAATGTTTGTATTCGTCTTCCTTTTCTGTCTGCGCATTCAAATCCCCGAAGATCATTTTTCAGTCTGCTCTTGGGCACTCATTATAAATTTTATCGGATTCATCGTAAAATGAATTTTCATCTTCAACGCTCTTCTCTTCAGTTGGAGCATGTGCAAATTTAAGACTGTAATTGAAGAACTTCCCCCTAACTCTAAGTCTGCACAATCTGTGCAATTTTTCCCGAAAGTCCATGATAAGGTGTTTAATCTGCTTATTGACAATAAAAACAGTACCGAACATGTGATTCTTCATATGGCAGCTATAGAATACCGCGTGATTTTTTCTCTGTACCACTCCTTCACCAGTCCATCTCATTACTTGTATAGCAGTAATATCTAGTCGATACTCATCCAGCTGATCGAGCAACTTTCTTAGGTTTCCAGCTTGGTAAAGTGTTAAAATATTCCACGAACCAATTCTGAAGTCCTTTACACGTTTGCGAAGTCGTCGTAAAAATTGCAGGCCGGCTTTTTCTTCTTCAGGTTTCGTAACGAGAGTTTTCTACAGATTGGGTTGTCAGCCCAACGCCAACCACCAGCAATCCTGGAGGGCCGATGTTTTCTTTCGGGGTTGTCTCCCTTAGCTGGTGCGTCCCCACTTTGAAGCGTCGGGAACTGGCTTTTTCGCCCTTACATGACTTAGCCGTTTACACGCAGTGTACCCGTTGCCCAGGGACCACGGAGTGGACATACATGTATCGGACTTGGTAGGAATGAATGGAATTTATTGTGTTTTATTAGTACACTTCCACCAGCAAGAATTGAACCCACAGGACCACATACTACCCCTTCGGCCCCCGACGTGTACAGCATTCTTACTTAATTTCAGTGTAGAGTATTAAAATTAAGTGATCCTTTACTTTGGCATTTGCTTCTAACGAGTCAACAATTGCTATTGACGACGTTATTTGCGTATGCATTCAGGCTGTCCACCAAATCCAGATTTAAAATTCTCTGACATTTACCATTTACATTTTTGCCTGACACACAATGACAAAAAAATTATAAAGGAAGTTTCCAGCTATGACAGTAATATTAAAATACATTTTGAAAACTTAACATCCCCAAAGTTAATGAGCAATTAATGTGCATACTAAATTTCAAAACCTGGAAGTTGAATTTAGTCTATTTAAATTCACATTAAGATTTAGAAAATACAGTACCATTACTGCTTCAGCAAAGAAATTTCTTCATCTATAGCCACCAACGACTGCCGAGCTTCTGCCATCACCTTCCGCTTCTTTTCTTGTAATTAATTCAGCAACAAAGCGGCCTCACTCTTATTATTTGCAAAGAATATTTTACGTCTAATTCTTAACAATTCTTCTTTAGATTTTGAACATACAAAGCATGAGTATTCTTTGCAGCATGGAGCATTTTCTAATTAATGGAAAACTTTTCAATTTCACCAAAGTTTGAAATAGCAAAATATATTCTTCTTTGTGTTACAAGGGATTCTTAAGCATGTTCTCTACTATAATTCCTCTGTTAACAGAAAAACCACATTCAAGTAATTTTCATGAAACAATATTAGTACAATTTACAAAAATGAAGCCAACTTTTCTGTTTTCAAAATTACTGTTGGCAAAACAGTGCGGAGCAAAAAGTGATCTAACATCTCGTCGTTTGAAGACAAAGAAATCAATACTTCTTTGAAAGTATCATTCTCACAAACGGAAGTGAACTACCTTTGTATATGATCGGTTTCATTACCCGAGATCCATTTGTTTTCAACAAAGGCATTTAAAGCTGTCCTTAGCTCTTTGCTGCTTAGAGGTTGCTTGGCTACACTTGGATCGAAACAATAAATTCCTTTAATATGCTTATATGCCAGCGGTGACCGTTCCAGTACAAAGCTACCATTCCTCTTATACAATCTGTGCGAAACCTTAATATATATTTCTATCATTTAATCCAGGAGCGCCACGAAGTGCTGCTCTAGCAGCGTAACCTATGTCAATTTTACATGCAGGCAGAAGATTTTCTTTACTGTCTAAATTAATTTTGACTGCATTTTCTGAAGACTGCAGCTATCAGACTTAACCAACCTTGTCATATCATTTTTCATTCTTGCAATGAGAGATTCATACAGGAGCGGTGCAAATGGAAGCTCTGCCTGAAACTGTTTTCGGAATGGTTCCAAATACCCCAAAAGTGATAATAAAAACGACAACTTGCCCTTAAAATTTTATCTTTAAGTGAAGTTGATACTATTTTGCGATTTTCTTGTCTCTGTTCCTTCCACATATTTCTCAACACTAGGTAGTATATATATATAGCACGTTCAATGACTGTCAAATTTTCAAACCGTTTTATAGCACAATATTTCAAAGAAAATACGTTAGAACCTATATATTGTGTATAATCAGCACGTCTTGCAGGAAAGTAGCAAAAGAAGTGAAGAGCACGAAAAAAACTCCGAAAAATTCCCGTGGGTTTCTTTTACTGCCATTTTATATGAATTGTGCACAGTATGCAAGCCACAAGATCCAATGTTCACCAAAATAGGAGTATCTGTATCATCATTTAATAAATTACCGACATCGTGAAGATACTTTTATTAACATTTGGACCATCCATTGAATTTGTAAGAGTTTTTTAGATGAAGTCCTTGCACTGCTTGCAAGGAACCGTTTAACAAATCTGAGGAGGTAGGGTGACCAAGAAACACGGAATCAAAATAAGAAGTGCATACGGTACCTCATTAGTATCAGGATTGAAACAACGAACTACAAGATCCATTTGGCCAATCCGAGAAACTTTATTCAGTGACTCGTCAAAACCAACGGTGAAATGTATGAACATACTACACATCTCAAGGACTTGGTTATGAAAATAGGGAGCCAAACCATGATTGATTGTATATGCAACTATCGCTCTGTCCAGTTGAACTTTCGAAGCTATTTCAGAGTCTGGAAACATTACTGAGAACAAAGGTACACTAGCTTCACTGGCACGTGAAGATTGGTTTTTTATGACAATGTGCATGCACCATATAATCTCAGTTTTGGTTACCTGTTCTCTTAAAAGATAATTCTGTAGACATCTCATCTCTGGTGAACCTTATTTAATGAAAGAAGTAGAAGCAGCAGCAGTGGAGACATACGTGATAGAGTTTATTTTGGTAGCTGTGGCAGGCAGAGGGCAATTTCTGTTCACTATTCGAATGTTATTTTTTAAAATAACACGGAAGGGCTGGCGAGAACTGGCTGAACTTGACACTACTGGCATGCTTCTTTCCTACCATGTGACTTTATAATGTCTGCTTCCCAGTGTTGCTAATAGAAAATGATGTTTTACATATTATGCAATAAACTGGAAATTTGTCCTGAGGCATGGTTTTCAGCCATGTTCTGAAAGTATCATAACGCAGACACCTTTCATTAAACGAAGTTTTCTTTGGCTTTGATGAAGACAGTGTTAGCTGAAAAAAGAAGTAACATAAAGATATTGATCTTTAAATAGTCCTATAATCAGCACGGCTTTCTTCTGAACTAACAGTTCGCAAAACATATGAGCATTGCCATACTCTGCTGCCAGCACTCTACTGCTTCATAACAGATGATGCAATATAACTGCGGCACATAGCCCTCGTTAAATGTGAAACCGTACCAAGAAAATCATACGTAAATCACAAGTGAAAACAAATTCACAAAACCTTAAAAAATAGTGCATGAAATTCCTAACAATATCCGATACTAAAACAAGAATATTATTATTATTATTATTATTATTATTATTATTATTATTATTATTATTATTATTATTATTATTATTATTATTATTATTATTATTATTATTATTATTGTACCGGGCGGTACACCTCCACGCCGCTTATTTAAACTTTGCGCCAGTTGAAACTCCCCTACTGGAAGAAGTCTGAACTTTGTCTTATGTGTTAATTTTCAAGTTACCCTGAAGAGGCCACTACTTGGAAATTTTGAAGTTTCTGAACTGTGTTGTTTTCGATGTATTTTTGTTTTGCTTGTAGTAAGAAGTGTGAACATTCTCTTCTAGAGGACACTACTGAAGAACTACAACGGTGCACCCTAGTGCGAAGTGAAAGAACTGTTTCTTTTTGAGAAAATTTAATTTCAAAAGTTTGTTCTTTGCTAAATTTCTTTCAGTCATTGTTTAAATTGGCAATATTAACCCTTTCTTTCCCCTTGTTTTGAATTTAGCCAATCCCGAATTTCTCGAATTAATTTTCCACCAATAATATGTTTCTTCTTCGTATTGTGTAGGGGGTTTCTTGGTGAACCAATAAAATCCTTGTGGGAGGGTGTTCTCATCCCAAAAACGCCTCGAACTTTCCGCGAGAGTATATAAACTGCTGATTTTCGGGTCTCGGTGCCACTTCAGTACCATCTTTCAGTGTGTAAAGTACATAGCAGGGGGCGGGAAGCGCCTCTTTCTTCGGGGAGCAGTTCAACACCAAGGTAATGGCCTTTTAATAACTTCTTTTCTTGCTAGCTCAGCAGTTTAACTCTCGGGGCGGGTCCGAAGCGTCTCTACCATGTAACTTTCCCTAAAATGTAAAGACTCTTAGCCTCTATTCTCTTTCAAAACTACATATTGGGATAGAGAGTGCTTAACCCTCTCGAGCTCCCACTCATATTGTTCTGAGGTGAACTTATTTTTCTCAACCGATTCTTCCGTAACAGTAATGTAAATTGTTTCTTTCTTAAGTCACCTCTTTAGTATGGGATTAGCCCTTGCATTAACGGCCTAGTGCCAAGTAGGTTTTAAACAAATGTATTAGGAGTGCAGATCGCCTCCTCTCAATTGTTATTTTAGAGGTCAGGTAATTAACCTTTTTTCTCACTTAATAGTCTCAGTAGGTTGGGTATGTTACCCCTGTGTATATGTCCTTAGAGGACAACTTGAAGGTGGAGTTTGGTGTGGCCTTTGATAGGCTTAAAGTTGAGAGCGAATGGCTCTTTTTCGAAAATTGAGTGTTGTATGCCTCGAGGAGGCTTTACTGTGTAATTTGGAGCAAGTGCTCCTGGGCTTGATTGGGGTCTTCTGCCCCTTTGTTGAATTCTGTATATCGTAAAGTTGGGCTAATTGCTCAGAATTGTGTGTCTGGCTCTCGGAGCCCAAATCCTGTAATTGTACATTCTCGATTAGTGGTTTTGCTACTCTGTACCTGCCATTATTGTTATTTCTTGTTTTTTGCTAAGAAAATATAACCTTGTTAAATTTTAAATTCACTTTAATTTCGTAGCCTGAGACTTGTTCACCCCCGCACCTTCTTTTACCTCTAACTACCACGGAAAACTCCGTAACAAGTGGTAGCAGAGCGTGGTTGAATGTCTCTCAATTTAGCCCCTTTTGACGGCTAAACATTGTTTTGATTCGAACTCTAACAATTTTCTCAGTTGCTGGAATTTTTAATTTTCCTTTTTCAAAATTGTTCTGTCATCATGTCCGGCCCTCGCGATGTTCTCCATCTTAACTATTTGCGCAAGGAGGAGTTGATCTATGAATTGACTATTAGAAATGTGCAATCTGGAGGCACGGTTGCGGTAGACACAAACAAGCTTAGAGAGTCCCTTGATTTGCCCATTTCCATCCCCACTTTGGGAGAGAAAGAAATTGACAACTCTCTTTTCACGATCATCGAGAATATTACTGGGCTAGCATCTGTAGTTAGTTTTTTTGACGAAAATGATCCTTCTCCTAATCAAATTAAGCGTGTGCAAGCCAGGCTATTTCATTTTTCAAATAGAGTTAACGATCTGTTGTCTCTGAAGTTGAATGACGTTCAGAGGAAGGAAGCTGGTACGGTTTTTGAAAATATTTCTGAATTATCTAATAAGGTAACTCAATTGTTAACTGGGGAAGTTCCTCCCAATATCGATCAACCCACCACGGTGAATGTAGGTAGTGAGGAAGAGCCTCCTAAGGGAGAAGTCAATAGGAAATCCGTTGGAGCTCAAACTATCTCTGCCCCATTGGACAACGAGTCTGAACGCCGTATGTCGTTGAATAATGTACGTTCTGAACTAACTTCTTTGCCACTGAAACCTTTACCTACTATGTCACCTGGGTTCAGCAGCTTGCCCCATCCATTAGCAATGTTGCTCAGAGGGATCTCTAAGTTTTCTGTTAATGCCACCAGTGAAGTTATTTCATTCTTAAGGTTTTTAGTTGAATTTCAAGATCATGCCCTTGTTTTTTCTCTTTTTCCGTGTCAAATTTTACAGATAATTTATCCTTATGCAATTGGTATTCTCTCAGACAAAATAGTAAGAGCCATTGCCGAGCAATCATCTATTGAAGACTTCCACGCCCACTTGCTAGCTAACTTCATCCCGGCTAGGGCAAGGTCATCTCTGATTCAGAAGTACTATTATCGAGTACAGAGATTGGATGAAAATCTGGCTGATTTCATACAAGACATTAAGTTTTATACTAGGGTTTTTGCTCTTCATTTTCCTGAAGATCAGATTGTACAGGCTATTGTAGAAGGAATTTCACCATCCTATAGGTCATATTTGTGTTTCGCGGCGTGCCCGCAAACCTTCTCTGAACTTGAAGCATTGGCCGTCTCAGCGGAAGGAGTTAGATACGCCGATTCCTTGCGTGTCGCGAAAGACCCCCCTCCTTCGTTTAGTAATACTCGGCCTCCACCTCGCCGATCAGTCACACCTCGTAAATGTTACGCTTGCGGGTCGCCTGACCATCTTCGGACCAAGTGTCCATTGATCAAATCTAGTAGGGCAAATAATGGAGCTGGCTCATCACAAGGCTGTTTTAAATGTGGGGCTTTCTCACATATCGCCAAGAATTGCCCAAATTCAAATAGCACCCCCTCCTGCTCAACTTCTGGTGCAACTTCCACCAATGTCACTAATAATAAATGACTAGCGGCTTCGGCTGAGTCGACTAATCCATCTTTCCAAGGCTCAGCCCCTGGTAAACAGATCGAAACTTCAGGGAACATTCAATCTGCAAATCCATCTTTTGAATGCCCCAAAGAGTGTCTTAGGATTGCGGCGGATACCCCCGCACCGGTCCCCTTTCTCAAAATTGAGTTAAATAATGAGCCTATAACAGCCCTATTAGATTCAGGCAGTGTTTGTTCTATTATTTCGGCTGAATGGTATGCAAAATTGAAATCTGTTTGTAAACTTCCTGACTATTGTTCCTCTTCGATCCAATATGTTTCGGCTAATTCATCTCCCTTAGAAATTCTAGGTTCTTTACAGGTCAAAATTCGTATTTTTAAATTTACATGGAAAATCAAATTGTTTGTGGCTAAGCACTTGTCTTGCCCCATCATATTGGGAGCGGACTTCATTTCTCACACTGGTCTTGTGCTCGATCTTCAGAGTAAGTCGTGCGCATTCAAATTTGCTTCCAATTATAAAATCCCCTTGTTAAAATGTAATTCTGCGTCATGTTCATCTATTTCGCCTACCCAGGATGAGATGTTGTTAGACCTTAGACATCTACCTGAGGAGCAGGCTGATAGTATTCGTAAGTTGTGTCAGTCGTTTCCAGAGGTGTTCTCTGATACTCTTGGTGTTACTGACCTTATCGAATACAAAATTGAGGTCACGGATTCGATTCCTGTCCGTTTTCCACCTTATAGGCTATCTCCACCTAAAATGAAGGCTCTGAAAGAAATCATAGATCAGATGTTGAAGGATGGTATTATTAGGCCCTCTAAGTCGGCGTATTCTTCGCCTTTTTTTTCTAGTCCCGAAACCCCAAGGGGGCTTCCGGCCTGTCATTGATTATAGGGCTCTCAATCGGAAGGTGGTGTTACAATCTGTGCCCCTTCCCGACCTTCATTCTTGTTTTTCATGGTTCCGTAAGGCCAAGTTCTTCCCCATCTTGGATTTGAATCAGGTCTATAATCAAATTCCCCTTGCCGAAGAGTCTAAACACCTTACAGCGTTTGCCACGGATTGGAATTTGTATGAATACAACCGCGTGCCTTTCGGGCTCCCCACGGGAGCAGCTGTACTCACTAGGCTGCTAGATAGGGTCTTCTCCGACATCAAATTTGAGTACTTGTATCACTACTTGGATGATGTCGTCGTATTTTCGGAGACCTTTGAAGAACATCTAGATCATCTGCGAGAAGTTCTCAATCGCCTTCGTAAGGCTGGGTTAACTGTCAAGTTGTCCAAGGTTGCCTTTGCTAAGCCCTCTATGTCATTCCTAGGGCATATTGTGTCACCTGATGGTGTTGCCGTCGATCATTCTAGAACACAGGCCATCCGTGATTTTAAACCTCCCAAGGACGTTAAAGGTATCGCCAGGTTCATTGGTATGGTGAATTTCTTCAGGAAGTTTATTCCTAACTTCGCTAATAGAGCGGCGCCCTTAAACCTTCTTCGTAGGAAAGGCATCAAATTCGAGTGGGGACCTTCTCAACAAGCCGCTTTTGAAGATCTTAAATTAGCTCTCTGTAATGCCCCTGTACTTGCTATGCCTGATTTCTCAAAGAAATTCATCGTCCAAACTGACGCGTCGTCGTCAGCAGTAGCTGCAGTCCTTCTTCAAGAGACTGAACTAGGGAGGCGACCCATCGCCTATGCATCTAGGACTCTATCGGCTCAAGAAGCAAAGTATTCCATATATGAGCTCGAAGGTTTGGCAGTCTTATTTGCCTTAGAAAAGTTCCGTCTCTATCTGGAACATGTCAAATTCGACCGGGAGACAGATAATCAAGCCTTAAGCTGGGTCTTAGGTAGGCTGCGTCGTACTGGTCGTATAGCCCGTTGGGCCATCCGAATCTCTGCCTTCCAATTCGATGTCAGGCATATCAGAGGTACCGAAAATGTTGTCGCTGATGGACTCAGCCGTATGTTTTCCAACGACGTTGAGAACCATGAACCGGTCGATAGTTCATCTCCTCCCGAGTCCATGCTATCTGATGTTAATGCCATCTTAACAGATGCTCCCATGCTCTTTAGGGATATCGAGAAATACCAACGTGAAGATCCGACGCTGGCCCCGATAATGGAAACCCTTTCTTCTGGGGAACATGTCGTCCCTTATGTTTTGAGGAATGGTGTTTTATGTTGCCCATCGAGGCATGATAAGATGATGAAAGTTGTCGTTCCAGCTGTTCTTGTACCTATGATCTTCAAGTATTATCATGAGACCCCATTAGGAGGGCATCTAGGCATCTTTAAAACTCGTGAGAAGATTCGTGAAATGTTCATCTGGAAGGGTATGGACGGTGAAATCCGTGAACTAGTAAAGGCTTGTAAATCCTGTTTGATTAGTAAATCAACCATGTCCACCAAGGTAGGCCTTTTGTCTTCTCATCAAGCGTCACGCCCCATGGAACGCCTGTATATTGATTATGAAGGACCCTTCCCCCAGTCGAAGGGAAATGCCAACAAGTTCATCTTTGTATGCGTAGATGGTTTTACAAGATTTTCCTGGTTATTTCCGACTAAGCTGGCTACTGCTCAGTCCACCATTACTTGTCTAAATTCTATCTTTGCTTCTTTTGGTCCGTGTCAATATATTGTGTCCGATAATGCTAAGGCTTTCACATCAAATCTTTTTCGTAAATTCTGTTTTGACCTGTCCATCTCTCATGTGACGACGTCTGCTTATTACCCTCAACCATCTCTGGCTGAACGGGTCAATCGTAACTTGAGGTCGACTCTTATTGCATATCATCATGAAGATCATTCTAGATGGGACACGTCCCTGCATTGGTTAGCTTTTGCTTTGAATTCGGCGGTTCATGAATTACATAAATTTACTCCAGCGTCTTTGATGTTCAAGTTTGTTCCCAACACGCCGCTCTCTAACCTCTGGTCTCTGAGTGACATTCTACCCGAGACAATAGATCCGGACAATATTAAAGGTCTTTGGAAGAAGGCTAAAGCCAATCTTAAAGTGTCTCATGAAAAGGTTAGGGAAAGATATGATCGTGGACGGAGACCCACCAATTTGAAGGTAGGTGACCAGGTGATGGTCAAGAACTTCGTTCCCGCGGGCAAGCTTGCCCCCAGATTTCATGGGCCGTGTATCATTCTCGATTTCCTTACGCCGGTTACGTTGTTATTAAGTAATCCAGCCACCGAGAGGATATTTAGGGTTCACAGGTCACAGGTGAAACCGGTGTAATTTCTGTGTTAACTTGCTTCATATTATTTTGAAAGAAATAGGAAGGTTATATTTTTTTCCTCTTTCTCTGAGAGGTTTCACTTCTAGGCCTTCTGCCCTTGCAATCTGTTTCCTTTAAGCGTAATTATTTTTTTGTAAACCTCCCCCGATCAGTTGAACTGCCATCCTGTCCTTGCCACGGCCATTACCACGCTCCCGTCTCCTGCTCCCCACACACTGTGGCTTATAAAATGCCATGGATATCTGCACGCCGCTGGCCCCTCAACCTCTCCCCAAAGCCTATGCCCTCAAAAATGATGATGGTCCAACAAAATTCTGCCGCCTAGCTTTAATGTTTCAGTGCCCCCGCAGCCGCGCGGCGCCGTGCCGCGACTGGGATAGAGGAAGGGCCCCCTCTACTCCAGCGAGGACGACAGGTGCACGGCGAGGCGGAGCCCTCCTCCCGGCCAAGGCTGATGTGCGGCGCACAACCTGTAACTGGCCCGCGACCTGCATGTTCTCCGCGGGCGCGGCGTGCTTCAACACCACTGCTCCCCTCATAGTGCGGGCGAGCGGTATCTCAGGGTACTTGAGGGGTCCGAGCGACCGCATTTGGACGCAAGCTGCAAAGGCCGGTCTGGCCATCCAACTTAATCAACCTTGAAAATATTTAATCAGCTATATGGACATTCCAGTTCAACATTACTACCTTTTCTTGGATTTTACTGCAATACCTGGTGGACTTAGAAAATTTTTCCTCAACTTTTAAAACTAAAGATTTCCTTCTGAATTTAACTTCTACAAACATAAAGACATTACTTCAGCAGTTACTACGAGAATTTTTGAAACTGGATCAAATCAAATTTCAACAATTTTGATAAATGCTTCTGCAATTAATCTCCATATCATCATAACTTGCACCTTGTTTTCAATCAAAAGTTTATGTTCTTCTGTGTTACCCCTTGGAGGAACTTTTGGGGGGGAGGTCTGTACCGGGCGGTACACCTCCACGCCGCTTATTTAAACTTTGCGCCAGTTGAAACTCCCCTACTGGAAGAAGTCTGAACTTTGTCTTATGTGTTAATTTTCAAGTTACCCTGAAGAGGCCACTACTTGGAAATTTTGAAGTTTCTGAACTGTGTTGTTTTCGATGTATTTTTGTTTTGCTTGTAGTAAGAAGTGTGAACATTCTCTTCTAGAGGACACTACTGAAGAACTACAACGGTGCACCCTAGTGCGAAGTGAAAGAACTGTTTCTTTTTGAGAAAATTTAATTTCAAAAGTTTGTTCTTTGCTAAATTTCTTTCAGTCATTGTTTAAGTTGGCAATATTAACCCTTTCTTTCCCCTTGTTTTGAATTTAGCCAATCCCGAATTTCTCGAATTAATTTTCCACCAATAATATGTTTCTTCTTCGTATTGTGTAGGGGGTTTCTTGGTGAACCAATAAAATCCTTGTGGGAGGGTGTTCTCATCCCAAAAACGCCTCGAACTTTCCGCGAGAGTATATAAACTGCTGATTTTCGGGTCTCGGTGCCACTTCAGTACCATCTTTCAGTGTGTAAAGTACATAGCAGGGGGCGGGAAGCGCCTCTTTCTTCGGGGAGCAGTTCAACACCAAGGTAATGGCCTTTTAATAACTTCTTTTCTTGCTAGCTCAGCAGTTTAACTCTCGGGGCGGGTCCGAAGCGTCTCTACCATGTAACTTTCCCTAAAATGCAAAGACTCTTAGCTTCTATTCTCTTTCAAAACTACATATTGGGATAGAGAGTGCTTAACCCTCTCGAGCTCCCACTCATATTGTTCTGAGGTGAACTTATTTTTCTCAACCGATTCTTCCGTAACAGTAATGTAAATTGTTTCTTTCTTAAGTCACCTCTTTAGTATGGGATTAGCCCTTGCATTAACGGCCTAGTGCCAAGTAGGTTTTAAACAAATGTATTAGGAGTGCAGATCGCCTCCTCTCAATTGTTATTTTAGAGGTCAGGTAATTAACCATTTTTCTCACTTAATAGACCTCAGTAGGTTGGGTATGTTACCCCTGTGTATATGTCCTTAGAGGACAACTTGAAGGTGGAGTTTGGTGTGGCCTTTGATATGCTTAAAGTTGAGAGCGAGTGGCTCTTTTTCGAAAATTGAGTGTTGTATGCCTCGAGGAGGCTTTACTGTGTAATTTGGAGCAAGTGCTCCTGGGCTTGATTGGGGTCTTCTGCCCCTTTGTTGAATTCTGTATATCGTAAAGTTGGGCTAATTGCTCAGAATTGTGTGTCTGGCTCTCGGAGCCCAAATCCTGTAATTGTACATTCTCGATTAGTGGTTTTGCTACTCTGTACCTGCCATTATTGTTATTTCTTGTTTTTTGCTAAGAAAATATAACCTTGTTAAATTTTAAATTCACTTTAATTTCGTAGCCTGAGACCTGTTCACCCCCCGCACCTTCTTTTACCTCTAACTACCACGGAAAACTCCGTAACAATTATTATTATTATTATTATTATTATTATTATTATTATTATTATTATTATTATTATTATTATTATTATGTATACAAGAAATAAATTATTCGCGGCTAATGACTGGCGTAGGAAGGAGGTTATGGCTGATCGAGACCACGGTGCCAATTTTTTCCGAGTCACATTATTGCCACTTGTCTTTCACGAACTATACTGGGGTATGGAACACACACGAACTATATACTAACCAACACACGGATGTACATTAAATTACATCTACACTGAACACTATTAAACCTATACCGGTACCACACACCTCGAGCGAGGTAGCTTAACCACGTGGTAATGTAGACAATACAGCTGGCAGCCAGGTTTCGAGACTGCGCTCAATCGATATAAATCGATATGAATGGCAGCTTGGGATTGGTTGGATAAAGACCGAATACATACAGACATTCTTCACAAACTCAAAATCTCCAAACCAACCAACAACTTTCATCTTACGATGTGATGTTACTCTTTAAAAATCTTTTTCAGTATTTACTAAACTACACGTGATAGGCCTATTACAAGCTACTATCGTGCCTCAAAACTTCCGAAATCCTCGCTCGAAAGATAGGTTAGAAACTCAACAAGGCGCGGCACGAATGGTGTCACAATGCATTACACATTGACACAAGTTTTACCTACTTCAACGCATTCAACAATAACAATTATAATAATAATTAGTAATTGAATTAGTATTATGCTTACGTGAATTTCACACTTTCCTGCATTCAGTCAGTGTTTTTTTTTCTGTTTTTATATTTTATGAGGTAGTACCGGTAACTATCGCACACATAGTAAATAAACTAAGTCATCTGTTGGGTTATGGAATTTTGCCTATGTGCATATTTTGTTGTGCAAGCCATGTATTTAAGCGATTAGAAAAACTGAGAACGCAATATAGGTCTAATTCATCAAGCTTATCATTCCCCAACAACATAGAATATTCAATAGCAAGCAAATCGAGACACTGAACACTCGGTCGACCAATCGATCGATCATAGTCGCTACTGCTTGCTATAGGCCAGACCGACTCCAATCCTCAGACCAGATCCTTGTCTTGGTCAGACTTTAATCCTACTCTCGATCGTTCAAATATGTCGAATTTAGTAGCCGGCTTTGTTGGAAACGTGGGGGATGTTTTGGTTTGTTGTTATCGTGTTCAGTCGGTGTTTTTCATGAAAGTTGAGGATAAAAGTTAGGTTATTTGTAGAATTTAACCGTGGGAGTGTGTATATGCATCAGTGGACATTCATGATGTGTAATTATGTGCAGTAATGTGAAAAGGGCTGCAAGTATTTCTTTCTCACATCCAGGGGCTCATCAATCTCACCATGTTTATCTGAGACAATTCTTGTCCAAAATAGGTCGAAACAGTTCTGGTATCGGCCCTTTGCAAAAATAATTTCAAAGAGAAGAAGTAAGCTCCAGAATGATGATGAGAAAGTTGTCACTGTTTTGCTGGATGAGATCTATGTCAATTCCAAAATCACTTATAAAGGAGGAAAAATAATAGGAATGGATGAAAATAGGCCAGGAGGAGACACTGCCACTACCATTCAGGCTTTCATGTTGTCTTCTTTACATTCAGACACTAAAGATACACTGACTGACAGAGCAAATGCAACACCAAGAAGGAGTGGTTCGAAAGGGATTAAAGTTGGGGAAAAAACAGAGACGGCACGGACGAATAATTGATGTTTATTTCAAACCGATATGCAGGTTACACAATGCGCACGGCATCGACTCAGTAGGATGTAGGACCACCGCGAGCGGCGATGCACGCAGAAACACGTCGAGGTACAGAGTCAATAAGAGTGCGGATGGTGTCCTGAGGGATGGTTCTCCATTCTCTGTCAACCATTTGCCACAGTTGGTCGTCCGTACGAGGCTGGGGCAGAGTTTGCAAACGGCGTCCAATGAGATCCCACACGTGTTCGATTGGTGAGAGATCCGGAGAGTACGCTGGCCACGGAAGCATCTGTACACCTCGTAGAGCCTGTTGGGAGATGCGAGCAGTGTGTGGGCGGGCATTATCCTGCTGAAACAGAGCATTGGGCAGCCCCTGAAGGTACGGGTGTGCCACCGGCCGCAGCACATGCTGCACGTAGCGGTGGGCATTTAACGTGCCTTGAATACGCACTAGAGGTGACGTGGAATCATACGCAATAGCGCCCCAAACCATGATGCCGCGTTGTCTAGCGGTAGGGCGCTCCACAGTTACTGCCGGATTTGACCTTTCTCCACGCCGACGCCACACTCGTCTGCGGTGACTATCACTGACAGAACAGAAGCGTGACTCATCGGAGAACACGACGTTCCGCCATTCCCTCATCCAAGTCGCTCTAGTCCGGCACCATGCCAGGCGTGCACGTCTATGCTGTGGAGTCAATGGTAGTCTTCTGAGCGGACGCCGGGAGTGCAGGCCTCCTTCAACCAATCGACGGGAAATTGTTCTGGTCGATATTGGAACAGCCAGGGTGTCTTGCACATGCTGAAGAATGGCGGTTGACGTGGCGTGCGGGGCTGCCACCGCTTGGCGGCGGATGCGCCGATCCTCGCGTGCTGACGTCACTCGGGCTGCGCCTGGACCCCTCGCATGTGCCACATGTCCCTGCGCCAACCATCTTCGCCACAGGCGCTGCACCGTGGACACATCCCTATGGGTATCGGCTGCGATTTGACGAAGCGACTAACCTGCCCTTCTCAGCCCGATCACCATACTCCTCGTAAAGTCGTCTGTCTGCTGGAAATGCCTCCGTTGACGGCGGCCTGGCATTCTTAGCTATACACGTGTCCTGTGGCACACGACAACACGTTCTACAATGACTGTCGGCTGAGAAATCACGGTACGAAGTGGGCCATTCGCCAACGCCGTGTCCCATTTATCGTTCGCTACGTGCGCAGCACAGCGGCGCATTTCACATCATGAGCATACCTCAGTGACGTCAGTCTACCCTGCAATTGGCATAAAGTTCTGACCACTCCTTCTTGGTGTTGCATTTGCTCTGTCAGTCAGTGTATAATCGGTTTTTCCCTGTGAGAAGCATGAATGCAAATACTCTATTGACTCTAACTATTGATGCCTTAACCTTCATGGACGAGCTTCAATTTCATGTCTAGTCTGTAGCTTACCTGTCAGAATGTAGGACCTTTTATATTTATTGAAAATATATCCGCATAACTGAACAGCCCTCATTGTGTGCGGTGCTGCTATGCCATATATCAACATATGTCATAATAGACATGATATTATATAGGCTTTTGGGCTTTTTCCGTGTCAAGGATCTGACAGTTACATTCAGCCAAGTTAAATTTGTTGAGAACTTGCACAAATTTCAGTCTGCCTTAGATGAAACACCTTTAGTGTCGTTTTCTCTTGAGACGCAAAAATAATTGTGTGTTTTGCAAGTTACACGAGCATGAAGGTTTTGTTAAAGGAGAAAAGTGGAAAGTGCACACAGTGTAAGCAGGTATTACAATCTGAAGACAACTTAATCATCAATTGTCACAAGAAGTATCTTATATCTTAGTTCAGTAAACTCAACAGGGGTGGATTGAAGTGTCCTTCATCTTTTCTGATGTGTTTATGTTGTGGCATTTGTAGACTTGTTCAGGTACTCATTAGCAGCAGGTTTGAGCCTGCAGTTTTAAAGTTAGAAAATCAGAGAGATGCTGTGATTACATTAGGGATTTAGTTTATTGAGAGCAATATAAGCAATGTAAGTGATGAATGCAGTTGTGGTGTGCCTTTGATAAAAATTGTTAAGAAATATGTGAAAGTGTTTGCGAACATATTTGTTAATAACTATTCATAAGTGCTGCTTGATAAATATATGTCCAGGGAACTGGCAAAGAAACTTGAGGGACAGGAACGTAAAAGGAAACTTACTGAGGAACTTGGAGTTAAAGTGAACAAACGTAAGGCGTTAAATCTCAGCAGTAAATAAGGTAGGCCTAAAGCATATTTTACATTAATTTATTGTTCTGTAGCATTTGCACCCATTTCCCTTGGTTGGCTTGATTACCTCCATTTACCTTCAAACATAAGCTTGATTCATTCCAGGAATATTTCATCCCCACCTTCTCACCAATTCACTCTGCTCTCTAATATGCTTTCATAGATATCATGCATAGGAACAAATTGAGAAATTTTACACCATAAATTATTTTTAAATGTTCAAAATGTTGTTATAAAATTATTTAACCAGTTTTGTAATCTTTCCCAATTATCCTGTGAAGTGAAATTGAAGAGACAGTGTTGCGAACGAAGAAACTACATATCGGCTGCACATAACAAGTTCATTTCCATAGGCGCACAAATACAATTTTTATACGAGTCAGGTGGAGGCCAGACTACTCCAAACGAGCAGACACAAACACATCACTCAGAAGGTGATTCAAATACTTATTACACATGAATAAAAGCCTGCATATTTACACACATGTACAACAAGATTAAGAGGTACACCAAAATTCGTGTACTGTTGCCGGTCGCCATGTTCACTCTGATAATACAAAACAAAAAACGCAGGAGCACGTTGCCAACTGTGACAAATGAAATACGGCAGGCGAGTACCAACACAAAAGTCGCAACATACTCCCCCCTTTGAGGGATCTAAACACTCAAAAACAAAGGCATGTGTCTTATGCACAATCACAGACAAATGAATAAAGAAAACTTCAGATACAAATACAATTATACAACTATACAAAATCCTTGGGCAATGGGCAAAATTTCACTATGACACGGCGCAAAGACCAGTTTTAGTCTTTACACCGACCACACGAGATTTATTATCACATCCAGGATGCTGCTCCTGGATCATACCATTCTTCCAAACAAGAGAAGGAAGGTTATCCTCCCTTAGAAGCAACAAATCTCCCACATTTGTAATCCACTTTCCTGCGGAAGACCATTTACGTCTTTGTTGAAGTGATTGTATGTATTCCTTTGACCACCTCTGCCAAAGAACGTGATACAGCTGTTGCACCAAATTCCAGTTTGTTAGACAGGGGCGGGAGCTGTTGGATATGTCTGTAGAGGGGATAGAGGTCAATCGTTCCCTACCAGAAAATGTCCAGGTGTCAAATAGCATTGATCATTGGGGTTGTCAGTCATTGAACAGAGAGATGCCGAGATCAACACAGGCTCAATTTGATGAAAAAGAGTACTCAGATCTTCAAAATTAAGAATGCATTTTTCTGTGGTCCGCTTCAAAAGTGATTTGGCGGACTTTATTCCAGCCTCCCAAAGCCCTCCGAAATGAGTACTGGAGGGTGGAATAAACTTCCAATTCTCATTCAAATTAGGTGAATATTATTCTATTTCAGTATAGTTATCCTTAAAAATCTTAATAACTCATTGTTGGCTCCAACAAAATTTGTGTCATTATTACTCAAGATGAGATTTGGAAATCCTCTACGCGCCGTAAATCTTCTAAATGCCGCGAGGAGGTCCTGAATCGTTAGACTCTTCACCGTTTCAAGATGTATTACCTTAGTAACAAGACAAACAGAGCAATGTACGCTTTAAACTTTATCTTACTCCTTGGGTTATCACCCTTTATGATGACTGGGCCACCATAATCAAGACCAACTTTAACAAAAGGTAACGACGGTTCAACTCTATACGAGAGTAACTGACCCATTATGTGAGTGGTGAGTGGGGGTTTGCTTCTGAAACACTTGTAACACGAATTGGTCACACCACGAATAACTGTCTTCCCACGTGGAATCCAAAATCTCTTGCGCAAGGAAAACAATACAGCCTGAGGGCCGGAATGCAATAGCATCTCATGTTCATGTTTGACAATCAATTTAGTAACAAAGTGTTTCGGAGGAGGAATGATAGGGTGTTTTCATTATATTACAACTGAGAATTCATGAGTCGACCACCGACTCAAAAACCCGTAATCATCGAGTTACGGATTCAAAGTCTTCAATGAGCTCGAAGAGGCAACTACATTATTAGACCTCAAGTCATGCAGTTCCTTCCCATATTCACTAGCTTGCATTAGAATTATTTTCATTTCACTAATCCTCACTTCTTGATGGGTAAGTGGACCAATAAAACGAGCATCCTTAGTGGAGTGGACATTGGTAATACATCTGAGAACATAGCTATCAACTCGCTTAAGTTTGAGAAAGGAAGAAAACGTCTTTAACTCATGTGGGTGCACGTTAATTAGCAGGACTCTCAAAGAGCGTCTCGATTCTGCATTCACAGCAGATGGTGTATTACTGGCAACAAAATCAGCATACACTGGGGACAATTCGTGCAACCAGAAGGGACCATGCCACCATACATCAAGAGAAAACATTTGTGTGGGTAAAACACCTGGAGACAAGTGGTCAGCTGGATTGCTGTGGGTAGGTACATGTCTCTAGTGATGGGCAACGCTCTCGCTCGAGACTCTCGAAACTGACGTCGCAGATCTCGAGACTCTCGCGAGAATCTCGCGACCGATCCTCCTGTAGTGCACGCTGTGCGACGTACCAGTAACTACAATACGACTGTAAACTTGATAGTGTATCATTGGCAGTTATTGCGTGAACTAACGTTCTCATATGAAAACGTGTGAGCCAATACATTTTGTCAAAAGCCTGGAAAAGTACTGCATGTTCAACTATGAACCCTTTAATACCATTAACGAAAGTGAAAACCGAATGTCAGTACCTTACACTGTTCACGGCTCATTTGAGGTGGACATCTTAGCTGAATAACCCTGCATAATTTGTGAATAACTGTAGATAGAATGTACACCTACTTGGATACTAGAGGCGTGCATTATTCGAACTTGAGACGGGGAAGATGTGCTTTGCTACGTATGCAACCCCCATTACACATGAGTGGAACGTGTAATCTAAAATGCCCGACTTTGCTCCAATTCTTTCAGCAGGGGTGATGGGAAACGCTCTCGAGACCAATTCTCGTGTGCTACGAGCTGTGCGACGTCCCAGAACTACGAGTGTAAGCTTGATAGATATCATCAGCAGTTCTCATGTGGAAACGTGTGTGACGATAAATTTTGTCAAAAGCATAGGAAGGCACTGCATGATTAACTACGAGCTTCTTAATACCATTAACGAAATTGAAGACAGAATGCCAGTATCTTAAACTGTTCACGAGTTATTTCAGGTGGACTTCTTAGATGAATAACCGGTATAATTTTTTAATTACTGTTATTAGGATGTAAACCTACCTGGATGCCTCACAATCGTTGTCGGCAGGGTAGCTTCTTGTGATTCAGACCGGGCCGGAGGTGTTCTGTGACTATTCCTCCTCATTTATATTAGGTGTTTTTAAGTGTCGGATCGTCCCAGAAGTATTTCTGCCGACGTATTTTACTTCTTTGGAATAAACAACACAGCGGGCTGTGCTATGTGGCGTCTCTTTCATTAAGCCATGCTAAAGATAGGGATTTTTGATGAAAATGAAATGTGATACCTGTGTGGTAGCTCCATCTACATTAAAACGACTCCAAGGATTTAGAGACCAATCTTTACATTCTCTCTTTGCTCCTTTGAAGTTTGTATAACCTCCTTGTGGAATGTATGTTTATTAAGATGTTTATGTGGGTTTGTTAAATCTGGTTGTTAATTTTGTGTGGTGCTGTATTAACAATAAGTCATTGCTTTTTACCGTTTTCATTCATGAATAGCAATTTAAGAACACGAGTCAAGTTAGCTTATTCTAACAGTGGTGACTCCGACGTGATGAAATAAAAACGTGTGCATTCAAGTGTTGTGCAGTGTAACCGTTGACTATTGTGTTTCTGTAAACATACCTAACACTGAGAATACGGAAGGAACCCTATCAACAGACATTTACGAGGACAGAAATTCACATATCGTACGCGTCTCGGTAAAAATACCACCCATTTGGCGAAATAACGTATAATTATGGCTGATGCAAATCGAAGCACAATTCGCTACGGCCGGTATTACGGCAGAATTGACAAAAATTAATTACGTGATAGGATTGCTCGAGCTTGATATCGCAGAGCTTGTAAGTGACTTTCTGAATCGACCATTATCCAATATACCTTTTACAGACCTCAAGTCTCGTGTTATAACAGAATTCTAGGAATCAGAAGGACTAATGATAACCAAACTTTTTAACAGAAATCGAACTTGGTGATAAGAAGCCTAGTCAGGTTCTCAGAGAAATGCGAACCCTTGCTGGAACACAAGTTCAAGACGACTTTTTAAGTATTTTCATGCAATTGCTACCAGTACATTTAAGGACTATATTAGCATCTTCAGTGATACTCTGGACAACCTAGCAACAATTACAGACCGAATATTGGATTAGTCGAACCCTAGCATATCTGCTGTTCGGTCGCAACAGTCAGCACCACCCACCGATAGGATTTCTAGGCTTGAAGAACAGATTGAGCAATTAACACTATCAATAAATAGTGTTCTGAATCGACCACAGTATCGTTCTCGTTCAAAGTCTCGTTCACACTATCAACCACGTGGTTTATTATGCTGGTACCATTTCACATACCGACAAAAGGCGAAGAAGTGTACTCCCCCATGCAGTTTTACTCTTACAGTCTTCTGATTCGGGAAATGCTCAGGCCCCTCGCTAGAGGCGGCACATAGTGACATGGGCCATGTAAATTCTCGCCGCTTATTCATTACAGGCCACTCCTCTGCCAGGCGATTTCTAATCGATTCAAGAGCGGATTTGTCCGTTCTTCTTTCCACAGCACAAGATATAAAGCTTGCTTGCAAACGCCTGCTATATGCAGCCAACGGGACACCAATCAAAACGTATGGCGAGCGCTCAATCCCACTTGACTTTAGTTTGAGACGATCTTTCTTGTGGCCATTCACACTAGCTGATGTTCAGCAATCTCTCCTCGGTGCTGACTTTCTTAATAACTATGGGTTGTTAGTTGATATAAAGCACAAACGTCTCATACATGGCACAACTAATTTATCAACCGACGGATTACCAATATCGTCCCCTATCTCAGAAACTGTTAATTTACTCGAACCTCACAACAAATACTCTGTTCTACTCTAAGACTACCCAGGCCTACTTCTGACAATCCAGCATTTACTGCAACCGACATACATTTTTTCCACACCATCTCTACAATCGGCCCACCAGTCGCTGCCAAAGCGAGAAGACTGCCTCCCGATAAATTTGCTCAAGCGAAAATGGAGTTCCAGAAAATGATCGACTTGGGTATCTGGCGACCTTCGAAGATTCCTTGGTCCAGTCATCTCCACATAGTACAGAAAGAATATGGCTCATGGCAACCCTGTGGGGACTACAGGGCCCTCAATGCCATCACAGTTCCAGACAGGTATCCAATACCTCATCTCCAAAAATTAAATATCAGACTATCAGGTAAAACAATTTTCTCAAAGATCGAGCTAATCAGAGGTTTCTACCACATCCCAGTCGCAGAAGATGATGTGGCCAAGACAGCTATTATAACCCCGTTTGGTTTATTTGAATTTCTCAAACTTTCATTTGGTCTGCGAAATACCGCCCAATCTTTTCAAAGGTGCATGGACTCCATTTTGAGGGATTTGGACTTTGTGTTTTGCTATCTCGATGATATCCTAATTGCATCTCAAAATGAAGAGGAGCATGAGCATCACTTAAGAATCCTCCTTGAACGACTGCATAAATACATATCAATGTGAATCTTCCAAAATAAAATTTTGGTGGCTCAGAAATATCCTTCCTAGGTTATAGTGTGTCATCTTCGGGCATTAAACCACTCTCCGACCGTGTTGATGCTATTCGCTCATTCCCACAACCTCGTACTATTGCTGACTTGAGGCGATTTCTTGGATTAGTAAATTTCTATCGCCGGTCCTTACCTGACACAGCTGCTACTCAATGCTTACTCTTCAGTCTTTGTAAAGACACATGCAAGCGTGATCGCAGGAAGGTTAACTGGACACCTGAAGAAGTACAATCCTTCACACAATTTAAAGAACAAATAGCAAATGCCACCCTTCTGGCACATCCGTCAGGTGACTTACCGTTAGCATTGCTGTTTGACGCATTTGACTTCGCACTGGGAGCTTCATTACATCAAATCCGTGACACAAAGATGGAAACACTAGGATTCTTTTCAAAGACTTTCTCCAATACACAGAAGAATTATAGCACGTATGACCGTGAATTATTGGCAGCTTATTCAGCTGTAATGTACTTTCGTCACTTACTATAAGGCAGAAATTTTACCATCTACACTGAACACAAACCTTTGACATTTGCTTTTCAACAACGCCTTGATAAAGCGTCGCCTAGACAACTTCGACATCTAGACTTCGTTGATCAGTTCACGACTGATTTACGGTACCTACGTGGGAAATACAATATTCCATCTCACTTCTGTTCACGCATCTCAACCATTTCCATACCATCACAACTATCATTTGATGAAATTGCCCAAGCGCAGACATCTGATGATGAACGTTGCAAACTACAACAATCCACAGAGACAGCACTCAAGTTCAAGACCATTACATTACCATCAGGAGCTGAATTAATTGTTGATATATCTACAGAACTCCGACCATTTTTGCCAAGTCAGTTCCGTAAATTTGCTTTTGATACATAACACAAAATGGCTCACCCAGGTATTAATGCATCTACCAAACTTGTACAACAACGATACCGGTATGTATGGCCGTCAGTGAGGCAGGATGTTAAATTGTGGACTAAATCCTGTGTAGCCTGCCAGCTTTCCAACGTCTATGAACCAGTGGACCACCATTTTTCTCATATTAATGTAGATATCGTCGGCCCTCTTCCTCCATCTGAAGGACACACCTGACCCATGCTTAAATGGCATGTTCACGAATGTGACGTTTCTCATATGCAAATGGATTCTTACGGCCTCTATTCCAATGACTTATGTATTTCATGGGATGATTTTGCCACTTGTATCAAACAGCGCTTTGGGTTGTCCGACATGGACTACTGTTTGAAACAAGAAATTTTCAGGAGGACGCAGGGAATAGGTGAAGGAATCGACGATTATGCGACCGGTATTTTGACCTTGTTTAACCGTATGTTCGTCAAGGCGCCGGAATCCGAATCTTTGAGCAGTTCTATAGAAATCTATCCCCTGATTATAAATTGCACATAAAAAGATCTCAGGTTGAATGTGTTGAATTCATCTATAACATAGGTCGTGAGTTCGAGTCCACTGTCAGTCAAAACAAATTTTACCGTCCACCTCCTACTCCGTCTGATTGTTCATTTCCTGACGTTGCCTGTCGTGCACCCGTCAAATCTGTTTCTTTTGGTACACGCCCTTCTCCATCTCGCCCCTTTGGTAGTCCCGATCGCAGGTCAAACGTTGTATCTCTGCCTCAACGTTGCGTTAATGCCATTCAACCTTCTAACTCGACTACTGTAAGCGACACTACAGCAAGGAAGTGCTGGAATTGTGGGAAACTAGGACACGTTTCAAAGAATTGTTGGTCCAAGTCTCCTCTGAAATGCTCGAAGTGTGGCCTTGCGGGTGTGACTCAGCACGTGTGTCCTCGGTTCAACCCTCGGCAGGGAAACTAAAGGCGCGCCGGCGTGATGGCCCGTCGTTGGCGCCTGATGTTAAAGTTAATAAGAGGATCTGGGGCCTTCCCTCATCTACACCCTAGGCCAAGTTTTATGTAGGATCACGCATGCTGTATGCCTTATTGGATACCGGTTCCTGTGTTTACTTTGCGAACCAATCCCTTGTGTCTTCTATGAATTTGTCATATCTCCAAGCCAGTGAGAGCTTGAGAAAGTTCATCTTTGCTGATGACCGTCAGGTATGTCCGGTGGGACGAGTTAAGTGTCATATTAAAATTCATGACCTTTCATGGGATTGGACATTTCTTGTTGTTCCTGATCTGTCTGTCCCGGTGATTTTAGGAATCGATTTTATGCAGGCTACTGGTCTGTCTATTGATTTCATCACTCGTTCCTTTGCCTTCCGATCCAAATCGGGTGTAAGTTTCTCTTTAAATGCCCCTTTCTAATGTGCCACTGTATGCGCCCTCTCGAAACCCCAATCTCCCAACGCCTCGTGTGATCTAAGTGATAACCAAAACGTAATGTTAAACAGTTTGTTGGAAGAATTCTCTGATGTTCTAACTGATGATTTAGGTTGTGCAAGAAATTTCTCCTATTCCATCGAACTGAAAGATGATACCCCTGTTAGATATCATCCATCATTCGGTTGCTCGCCCCAAAACTGTCCGCTATGGGAGAATGTGTTAACGACCCTTTGGAAAGGAAGGTCATCAGTCCCTCCAAGTCTCCATTCAGTAGCCCCGCCTTCCCTGTCCTCAAAAAGGACGGTAAATTCAGGTTCATTGTTGACTATCTTAAGGTCAATAAGAATATTATCTTCGACAGCTTCCCCTTGCCTACCATTGAAAGTGCTTTTCAACATTTTCACGGCGCTAAATTCTTCGCCGTTTTCGACTTTAATTCAGCCTATTACCAAATTCCTTTGGACCTCAAAAGTCGCCCTTGCACTGCCTTCGCCACTCCTTTTGGACTATTTGAATTTAATAAAGTACCGATGGGCATATCTATTGGTGGACAAGCGCTCAATCGCGTGATTGATTCGATCTTTTTTCTTGCTAGGGGCTTTACGTCGCACCGACACAGATAGGTCTTATGGCGACGATGGGATAGGAGTTGGAAGGAAGCGTCTTCAGGGCTGCCGATAGTGGGATTCGAACCTACTATCTCCCGGATGCAAGCTCACAGCCGAGCGCCTCTACGCGCACGGCCAACTCGCCCGGTATGATTCGATCTTTGGAGATCTGAAGTTTTCTTACGTTTTCCATTTTCTGGATGATCTTCTCACTTTTTCACCAAGCTTTGACGAGCACCTGGCTCATGTACGTGAAGTTCTTAGTCGCTTGCGCAAGCACGGTTTCACTATAAATCCTAAGAAGGTGTCTCTTTGTTCCAAGCGCTTAAATTTTCTTGGTCACACCATGTCGGTTTCCGGAATCGCTGTAAACCCCGACAGGGTCAAATGCATCAGAGAGTTTCCTCGGCTTAAGAATGTCCGCGGTGTGAAGATATTTCTTGGTATGGTCGGTTTTTATGGCCGTTTCATCAAGGGGATTTCCCAAATTTCGGCCCCCTTAAAACTTCTGAAAAGGAAAACCTGTTGTTTCGTCTGGGGGGGAAGCTCAAATCCATGCCTTCGATCGACTCAAAAATTCCCTTTGCCAAGCACCTGTCCTTCACAGTCTTGATTTTTCCCGTGAATTTGTCCTGCAGTGTGACTCCAGTGAAACTGCCGTTTCCGCTGTGCTTAACGAATCCGATGAGGAAGGGGAAACTAGTCCCTATTGCGTATTTCAGCAAGTTGCTGCATGGAGCTGAATTGGGGTATTCTATTTACGAACAGGAATGCCTGGCAGTAGTTTTAGGTGTTGAGAAATTCCGTTCCTACTTGGAGCACCGTCATTTCTTCGTTCATGCGGACAATCAAGCTTTATCATGGATGAGCGCTAATGTCAAGCAACTTGGTAGGACAACTAGGTGGATCCTCCGGCTATCAGCCAAGAAATTTACGGTTGTGCACGTTCGTGGGAAAGAAAATGTTGTGGCCTGTCTGTCTGTAACGTATGTTCGACGGGGTAAACGAGTCAGAGGTCGAACCTGAGGAAAACTGTCATCAGTCTGATAGTGTTGAAAGTATCAATATCTTACAAAATTATCCTTGGTCCTTCACGGACATTTCTGAGCACCAAAAAGATGACAGCGAGTGCCAGGAACTGATAAAAGGAGTAGCTGAAAGGTCTCTTCGAGACAGGTCGTTTAGTGTCAAACGAGGGTTGCTGGTTCATCGTAGCCGTAAGAAAGGAAAAGACAAAATTTACGTCCCTCTCAAATCAAGGTCCATGATGTTGCACTACTATCATGACTCTTACCTGGGCGCTCATCTAGGTCAGTACAAAACCTTACATCGAATCTCTTGTGATTTCTTTTGGCCTAATATCGAGAAGGATGTGTTTGAGTAATTGAGGAGCTGCGACGTTTGCCAACGATGAAAACCTGCGAAATCTTGTCAAACTGGATGCCATTCCGCTGACGTCGCGTCGTGCTCGGGAGAAAAGTTATTCGTCGATTATTTTGGTCCTCTCATGAAATCCAAAAAATGGCAACATTGGTATCCTGTCCGTTGTCGACGCATTTTCTAAATTCGTATGGTTGTTCCCAGTACGTAAAATTAACTAGAGAAGCGCCGTCGTCTTTTTAACCCGACTTTTTGGAGTACAGTATATGCCCCCCCCCGAAAGTCTTAGTCACTGACAATGCATCTACCTTCAGTTGGCGTAAATTCCGTCACCTGTGTTTTGGATGGGGAGTGAAGCACGGTTTTCTGAGCCCCCACTACCCTAAACCTTCCCGCGTCGAAAAATTTCACCGCAATCTTAAATCTTATCTAACTGCACTCCACAGCGCTGATCAGCGCAGTTGGGACGATAATTTGTAATTTTTTTGTTATAGCCTTCAACAATGCTCTACACGAGTCTCACCGCCATACCCCAGCTGATTTGTTTTTAGGACGAAGCCCTGCTGACCGTCTCCAATTGAAATGGGACATTGGATATCTGTACGAACCATCGAGAAACATGGATGTTGAAGCAAAGTGGAAGGAAGCTGTTGCACACTGACCAGAGCCCGAGACCGCGTGGCAAAAGTATTTAACCGAGAGTGGAAAGAGGTCACCCTGGAGGTAGGAGATCTGGTCGTCGTAAAAATGTTTCCCATAAGCTCGGCGGCAAACCAGATCGCGGCCAAACTGTGTAATAAATGGATTCCAAGGGATTAGTAAGGTTCCTGGGCCCGGTAACTGTAGAATTTTTAGGATGTTGTGAGTAAAGGATTGTGGAGTGCGCATATCTCCTTGATAAAACCGTACCACCAAAGGAGCCTCTAAACCTTGCAAATTTTAAATACTTTTGCATATTAGTGCTGATGCAGATTAATTTTGCTTGTTGTACAATTGCCTGTGTTCTAAAGTCCTTTTTTCTTTCAGGAAAAATAATGTTAAATAAAATGGAAAGAAGGGATCGGTAGTACTCAGTGGAGGTGGACCGAATAAAATTCCGAATCCCTTGGATACGTGGCGATGTTATGCCTAATTACACTGTTTCCCTAGGATGCCTGGCTTCAAATTCATGAAAGCATGGAATGAATTGTTTAAGAAAGACTGATTCATTCTGCTTGACCTGTTAAGAAAGTACAGACCTCTAAACGAGGCGGACTGTTTTTGATTGTCTGTTGTTGTAACTGGCTTTTGTGACTATATGTATGTGTGTATTTTTGTAGCGATAGTTAGATTTTATGTACCTAGTTCTTAGTAGTGCGCACACTTTAGATTTAAGGATTTTGACCTCACTTTAAAATGTGTCGCCTTGTCTGATCAACAAGTAAAGACACAATTTAAAGGAGGGCAGTGGGATGTTCACCCATGCTTAAATGGCATGTTCACGAATGTGACGTTTCTCATATGCAAATGGATTCTTACGGCCTCTATTCCAATGACTTATGTATTTATGGTAACGTACTATAGAGGGCAGCACTCTCAGTTGTAAACCCAGAAGATCGTTCATTTACGAGAGGAGTTGTATTATCTCTTTGAAGCGACTCTTTGCCTTGTTTATGTGAGAGGTAATAACAATGGAGGCTGCGCTGACCGAAGTAGCCTTTCTATGTTTTAAATGGGTTTTTAATATATTCTGACTTAGCCCATACATGCATGTTACCTTTTATTTTGACCAATGATATTACAGGTGTGTTGATCTTTTTTCCGTTTTTGGTATTGTGAGGATTCATAACCTTCCATTCATAGCAGATTGAGATGAATCTCTTCTGCTCCGCTGCATGGAACTGCCGTGTGTGTGTGCTTGTTATTGTGGTCATGAAATGTTGGTCACTGGGTCTCAGTTTGATTCCATTTGTGTGCACTGCGTTCTATGGTACTTTACCATCAGACGTGTTTATGCCCTCCGTCTCGACTTAAAGTTACATTCTTGTCGTACGAAGCGCGTGACCTGATGGATCTGAGCACGGGTGACTTTCAATCCCGTTGTAAAATTGTTTGCGTGGTGCACGCTGCTGCTGGGTATATGCGAGACCTGTTGTGTGTGGCCATGTGAGTCACACTATATAAATTTATTTTGACATTAATAACTGGAACGGCCGTTCATATTGCTTCCCGATACCTACATATGTATGAATGCTGGGATGTGTGTTGTTGAGCGATGGGAGAGGAAAGATGGTATGTCGGTCGGCCCGTTTACATTTTTAGTCTTGTATCTGTACCTTATGTTTGTTCTCGGTACAGTTTTTCTTTATTCTTGCCATGTCTCTGTCTTGGGTGTTTCCTAGCCCGGGAGGCCGCCATGATTTCTTTCAAATATTTAGGCATGTACATGCCTGTGATACACTTTGATTTTATTATTGTTCGCGTAGCGCTGAGGCGTTTTTCTCTGTCCCATCTCGATTTCTGCTTTTGATTTTTATCTGTTCGTTTTTATCCTCTGTGGCGTGTGGGTCTGTAACGGCTATGAGTATTGTTGAGTGAATAATGGAGTGAGAAGGGTCGTGCTATGAATGAGACGTATCTCGTAAAAAGGACTACCTGAATTGGGCCGTGATAATGATAATAAAACTGGCATATGATGTAATGAAGGTAATTCTGAGACGGTGAGCTTGTAATTATATCTGTTTGGGTCTTGAAATAATAGTAATGCTGCGCTCACGCGTCGATGTGATGACATTCATTCGTGAATGTACGTTTATATAAATAACCACTTGGTATTTTTCCCTAATTATTGGCTTCCTTTTTCTTGTTTAATGTTTTTTCTTTAATTTTATCTCATCAATAAACCCTCGTTTAATTTATTCTGCATTTCATTGATTGTAGTATTTGGTTCATATACTTGTTCAGCAACAATGAGGGTCATTTCCAGCTCAAGGCTGTGTTCTCTTGGCTTTTCCTAGTTGCGGTTCACAACAACGGAAGAGTATGTATAAGGGATGCTGGCTAGATAAAATTAGGGGATACTTGGAGATGATAGGCCTGGGGTACATGTGGGAAGAGGTGTGGACGGAGACAGAAGCTCGAGGGATGAATGTACTGGTAAGGAGGATTAGAGGCTTTGGTAGGCAGAAATTATTGGCAGAAAGTAGATTAAGATGTTCCCTTGGTGTTTTTAATAAAGTTGAGGAAGTAACGGGCATAAATATTAGATACGTTGAGAGGTTAAATAGGAGAGGGTTGATATGGTGGATAATGGGACTTCATAAGAATAGGGGATGGTTGAAAGGTAGAGACAATTCGGTATGTATACTTTGTGGGGCAGAGAACAATGATTTTCACTTATTAGGTAACTGTGAAGTAACAAGTAAGATCAGATCAATCAATCAATACTGATCTGCATTTAGGGCAGTCGCCCAGGTGGCAGATTCCCTATCTGTTGCTTTCCTAGCCTTTTCCTAAATGAGTTCAAAGAAATTGGAAATTTATTGAACATCTCCCTTGGTAAGTTATTCCAATCCCTAACTCCCCTTCCTATAAATGAATATTTGCCCCAGTTTGTCCTCTTGAATTCCAACTTTATCTTCATATCGTGATCTTTCCTACTTTTATAAACGCCATTCAAACCTATTCGTCTACGAATGTCATTCCACGCCATCTCTCCGCTGACAGCTCGGAACATACCACTTAGTCGAGCAGCTCTTCTTCTTTCTCTCAATTCTTCCCAACCCAAACATTGCAACATTTTTGTAACGCTACTCTTTTGTCGGAAATCGCCCAGAACAAATCGAGCTGCTTTTCTTTGGATTTTTTCCAGTTCTTGAATCAGGTAATCCTGGTGAGGGTCCCATGCACTGGAACCATACTCTAGTTGGAGTCTTACCAGAGACTTATATGCACTCTCCTTTACATCCTTACTACAACCCCTAAACACCCTCATAACCATGTGTAGAGATCGGTACCCTTTATTTACAATCCCATTTATGTGATTACCCCAGTGAAGATCTTTCCTTATATTAACACCTAGATACTTACAATGATCCCCAAAAGGAACTTTCACCCCATCAACGCAGTAATTAAAACTGAGAGGACTTTTCCTATTTGTGAAACTCACAACCTGACTTTTAGCCCCGTTTATCAACATACCACTGCCTGCTGTCCATCTCACAGCATTTTCGAGGTCACGTTGCAGTTGCTCACAATCTTGTAACTTATTTATCACTCTATAGAGAGTAACATCATCCGCAAAAAACCTTACCTCCGATTCCACTCCTTTACTCATATCATTTATATATATATAAGAAAACATAAAGGTCCGATAACACTGCCCTGAGGAACTCCCCTCTCAACTATTACAGGGTCAGACAAAGCTTCAACTACTCTAACTCTCTGAGATCTACACTGACTGACAGAGCAAATGCAACACCAAGAAGGAGTGGTCAGAACTTTATGCCAATTGCAGGGTAGACTGACGTCACTGAGGTATGCTCATGATGTGAATTGCGCCGCTGTGCTGCGCACGTAGCGAACGATAAATGGGACACGGCGTTGGCGAATGGCCCACTTCGTACCGTGATTTCTCAGCCGACAGTCATTGTAGAACGTGTTGTCGTGTGTCACAGGACACGTGTATAGCTAAGAATGCCAGGCCGCCGTCAACGGAGGCATTTCCAGCAGACAGACGAATTTACGAGGGGTATGGTGATCGGGCTGAGAAGGGCAGGTTGGTCGCTTCGTCAAATCGCAGCCGATACCCATAGGGATGTGTCCACGGTGCAGCGCCTGTGGCGAAGATGGTTGGCGCAGGGACATGTGGCACGTGCGAGGGGTCCAGGCGCAGCCCGAGTGACGTCAGCACGCGAGGATCGGCGCATCGGCCGCCAAGCGGTGGCAGCCCCGCACGCCACGTCAACCGCCATTCTTCAGCATGTGCAAGACACCCTGGCTGTTCCAATATCGACCAGAACAATTTCCCGTCGATTGGTTGAAGGAGGCCTGCACTCCCGGCGTCCGCTGTCCGCTCAGAAGACTACCATTGACTCCACAGCATAGACGTGCACGCCTGGCATGGTGCCGGGCTAGAGCGACTTGGATGAGGGAATGGCGGAACGTCGTGTTCTCCGATGAGTCACGCTTCTGTTCTGTCAGTGATAGTTACCGCAGACGAGTGTGGCGTCGGCGTGGAGAAAGGTCAAATCCGGCAGTAACTGTGGAGCGCCCTACCGCTAGACAACGCGGCATCATGGTTTGGGGCGCTATTGCGTATGATTCCACGTCACCTCTAGTGCGTATTCAAGGCACGTTAAATGCCCACCGCTACGTGCAGCATGTGCTGCGGCCGGTGGCACTCCCGTACCTTCAGGGGCTGCCCAATGCTCTGTTTCAGCAGGATAATGCCCGCCCACACACTGCTCGCATCTCCCAACAAGCTCTACGAGGTGTACAGATGCTTCCGTGGCCAGCGTACTCTCCGGATCTCTCACCAATCGAACACGTGTGGGATCTCATTGGACGCCGTTTCAAACTCTGCCCCAGCCTCGTACGGACGACCAACTGTGGCAAATGGTTGACAGAGAATGGAGAACCATCTCTCAGGACACCATCCGCACTCTTATTGACTCTGTACCTCGACGTGTTTCTGCGTGCATAGCCGCTCGCGGTGGTCCTACATCCTACTGAGTCGATGCCGTGCGCATTGTGTAACCTGCATATCGGTTTGAAATAAACATCAATTATTCGTCCGTGCCGTCTCTGTTTTTTCCCCAACTTTCATCCCTTCCGAACCACTCCTTCTTGCTGTTGCATTTGCTCTGTCAGTCAGTGTATTTTCTAGAAATATAGCAACCCATTCAGTCACTCTTTTGTCTAGTCCAATTGCACTCATTTTTGCCAGTAGTCTCCCATGATCCACCCTATCAAATGCTTTAGACATGTCAATTGCGATACAGTCCATTTGACCTCCAGAATCCAAGATATCTGCTATATCTTGCTGGAATACTACAAGTTGAGCTTCAGTGGAATAACCTTTCCTAAAACCGAATTGCCTTCTATCGAACCAGTTATTAATTTCACACACATGTCTAATATAATCAGAAAGAATGCCTTCCCAAAGCTTACATACAATGCATGTCAAACTTTCTGGCCTGTAATTTTCAGCTTTATGTCTATCACCCTTTCTTTTATACACAGGGGCTACTATAGCAACTCTCCATTCATCTGGTATAGCTCCTTCGACCAAACAATAATCAAATAAGTATTTCAGGTATGGTACTACATTCCAACCCATTGTCTTTAGTATATCCCCAGAAATCTGATCAATTCCAGCCGCTTTTCTAGTTTTCAACTTTTGTATCTTATTGTAAATGTCATTGTTATCATATGTAAATTTTATTACTCCTTTGGCCTTAGTCTCTTCCTCTATCTCGACATTATCCTTGTAACCAACAATCTTTACATACTGCTGACTGAATACTTCTGCCTTTTGAAGATCCTCACATACACACTCCCCTTGTTCATTAATTATTCCTGGAATGTCCTTCTTGGAACCTGTTTCTGCCTTAAAATACCTATACATACCCTTCCATTTTTCACTAAAATTTGTATGACTGCCAATTATGCTTGCCATCATGTTATCCTTAGCTGCCTTCTTTGCTAGATTCAATTTTCTAGTAAGTTCCTTCAATTTCTCCTTACTTCCACAGCCATTTCTAACTCTATTTCTTTCCAGTCTGCACCTCCTTCTTAGTCTCTTTATTTCTCTATTATAATAAGGTGGGTCTTTACCATTCCTTACCACCCTTAAAGATACAAACCTGTTTTCGCATTCCTCTTTTGGGTGCTAAACATCGGAAAATGTTAGAAATAGGGGACGAGCGGAGTATTATATGGTGGATTATTAATGAATGGGAAGACGCAGGAGATTTGAACAGGTACTTATGTGCGGTTAAAGATGCATGTCTGAGAAAAATGGAAGAAGGGATTTCATAGGGCGATGGTTGTGAGTTTAGCTTGGAGAGAATAAGGGGGTAAGTGTTGGAATGTGGACGGTTGTTTTTGATGTTTATGGGGGTCTTGTATAACAGTACCCAGTGGTTTGAGGTGGTTAGGTATTTTCAGTAGTAAGTGAAGTGTAGGTGATGTGGTCATAGTTAAGGATGTAGAATGCGAGCCTGGAGGTGAAGTAAGACCGGGTGACAGCGATGGGCATGCAGATTGCGGAGTAATTGAGTATGTAAATAATATGGTATGTGGAAAGGTAGAGGCCTTACCGATTGCTAGATTACAAGCCAGTATGTGATTGTTGTCATTTGGTGTGCTTTAGATCCAGGTTAAGTATGTTAAGGAACAAGGATTGCAAAGTAAGCAACTGTGTATACAAAGACTGAAGTGGAATCTGCCGTAGCATAAGGTCAGCGGTTTCTTTTTCCTTTTTCAGAACTATCTGTTGTGACGCTCATGTGGTGAAGGCAAGGTCAGGGTAGGGCTAGATTGGTTGTTTTGTAGGTAGATTCTTGTTAAATATTATTATATTTACTATTATTATTATTATTATTATTATTATTATTATATTAATAGAATTATTGCTTTGTGAACATGTATATGGGCTGGAAGCCTGTTTTGTTCATTAATAAATACTAATACTAGTCGCGGTTCACCGCTCATTTTCCCTGTGTGTGTGTTACGTTTGGTGTTATTTAATATATTATCGGCGAGGGAGTTAGGGTTTGGTACACACCTACATCGTTACTGTAATTGATCGTTTTTCAAACTGGCCGGAAGCAACGCCCCTGATGTATATAACAGCTGAAACATTTGCATATGTCCTGCTGCACACATGGATAGCTCTATACGGCATACCATCTGTTATCACCACTGACCGAGGCAAACAGTTCCACTGTTCTATTTTTAGTAACCTGATGAAACTCCTAGGCATTCACCACATCAAAATAACTGCGTATCACCCTGATGCTAACGGGAAGATCGAACGTTTGCATCGTCAACTAAAACCTGCACTGTGTACGCAACTCTCCCGCAACTGGATGCCCCAACTCCCGCTAGTTCTTCTTGGTCTCCGATCTATCATCATACCTCACTTAGGTTCTACTCGTGCTATACTTGACTATGGAGAACCAGTGAGGTTACCAGCAGACTTCGTGGAGGAGACGCCTCCAATGACAGATGTACTTTCCTTTGTCTTGAAACTCAAAGAGCACATCAAGTCCTTACGTCCACTTCAACCAATACACCACTCAGTGAGAAAGACATTCATTCCCTCTGACCTTCTAACTTGTTTTCCATGTTCGTCATGACGCAGTTTGGAAACCATTACAGCCAATCTACGACGGACCCATCAAAGTACTTACTAGAAGGGAGATACATTTTGTGATTCTATTACCCAACGGTGAACAGACTGAAACCTGCTTTCTTTCTAGATGACAAATTTCCTTCACAAGATGAAAAATAACAGTCCACCTACTAAGAACTACAGAAAAATCCTCCATCTTCTGCAGTAGAAGAGAAGTGTACCTGTTCTGGACGAACTATTCGCTTTTCAGCTAAATACCTCTCCGTTATCACTGGGGAGGGAGTTTGTGGTGGCTCCATCTACATTAAAACGACTCCAAAGACTTAGTGACCAATCTTTACATTCTCTCTTTGATCCTTTTATGTTTGTAATTTGTATAACCTCCTTGTGGAATGTATGTTTATCAGTATGTTTATGTGGGTTTGTTTATATCTGGTTGTTAATTGTGTGGTGCTGTGTTAACAATAACTCATTGCTTTTTACCGTTTTCATTCTTGAATAGCAATTTAACAACACGAGTCAAGTTAGCTTACTCCAAATGCAGTAGAAACAATACGCGACACTTCCGGATTTGGCCTTGTTACAATGGGAGACAATTCGCAATTGGCGCTCCTAATGGATTGAACTGAAAATTCGCGCTAAATTCAAGTATCAATGGAAATGTATATACGGAAATGGATAAATAAATTACGTCTAGAAAGAAAGTGTTACTAAGATATTAACTTCAAAGTTGCTAAAGTAATTCTGGATAAATGAATGAAGAATTATGTAACAGGTCATTATTTAAAGACTGAAATTAGACATATAATCAAGATGTGAAATGGACTGCTGCGAAAGGGCTTGATCTTTCATTTATGCATTACTTTTTAGCTTTAGAATTCCTACATGAACGTTCACGGCTAGATTTTTCTTTTTTCTCATTTAAAAGTATTGTATCATCATATTAAAACACTTGTCAACAAAAATATCGGTACATTCCTTGCACACATGATTCAATGAATTTACATTTAAGAGCTGGACAATTTTTCCTTTTAATTTGGAGCATACTAACAGAAAGAAAATCTATAAATTTAGCCTCAAAAACATTCAAACTTTCCGTATATGCAATACCGTACTTTCCATAATGTTATTACATTAGGCTAAAGCAAATTTGGATCATCATATTGTTTCAAAAAATATGTACATTTCTTAAATCGCCCGTATTATCTTCAGTGCTTAACAACGCATTGCGGCATTCCAAATGTGGTAACTTGGGACACAACCAGCCACACTCATATGCATATGTATTTTCCTGAATTAAATCAAACCCACAGATCATACCTACAACAACAGATCGCTATTGAAGGTTAACTGCTGCACAATACAAAAAATATGCGTATTATATTTTAAGCCAGTTAAAATATGGGTCGAGCAGGTCAGAAGATTATGAAGCACTATGAAAATCTCTTTGTCACTGGAAGAATATACATGCAAACACAATATTACTTACAATTTCTTGTCACGAGGGAAACTGAAGAAAGACCGCGCATTCTTCTCTACTTCATACTTACTGCAGCCAAACACAGCACATACCTTTCCCCTCATGTTGAGAGGAGATACCAAGGAATGACACACTCTACTATTTAATTATGTCAACTCACTGAAAACGCATAAATAACACCCAAAACTGCACACACAAACATACGTATAGTAGTTCTCAGTCAATCCGCTAGAGAGATCTCTAATAGCTATCCCTCGATATCTCGCTGAGTATTGTCTCTACTGTATTTGCTTACTCTAACACATGTTTATATCAAGTCGTAGGTTACCGAGTTCTTAAATATTGACGAATTATTGCCAAGTATAAACCAGTACAGGTTAAATATGAGTATATATGGATAAGTGAGATGCGCATTGCTATGCATATGATTAGTTGTTTATCCATGAAGTGTTATTTTAAGTAGTTGACAAGTAAATTGATTTATGCGTTACGTAGAATCAAATAAGTACCGTAATACTGGTATGTAATGCTGTATAAATATATGAAGAAAATATGGGAAAGGGAATATGAGATGATGGAATAACGTTGTATAAAAGAAAGTTGTTGTTGAATTATGATAAATATGGAGATGAATGAGGAAGAATTTTCACGTTAGGTTAAATAATGAATGGTTAAGTAACGCAAATGTGGATCAAGGTTAGATTGCATGTTAGTAATGATGTTTAATTACAGAATAATCCATATTACGTAATAAGTGGCAACTTGGTAATAAACTTGCGAGTTAATAACGGATATTAGTTATAAAAAATAATTCCAATAATATATAATTAACACTCGTATGGCAATTTCGGAGAGAATTACTTATTATGTATATGGTTTAAACTGATTTAAGCTAAAATAACAGGATGCTAATAGGATATACGATCTTAGTGTCTTCTTTATGTCAGCCTATTACTAGTGAGGAATCAGAAATTTTATCTATGGTATTCCTTATCAACTTAAAGTTAAATGATTGAATTTTAAGAGGTGGTAAGACGTAATAGCAACCAGACAAGGATGCTATTGAATCTATTTAGGTCAATTTCACATATTTTCAGGGAATATATTTCGAATATAAATTTTGTAAATATATCACGGTAGGTAGCCATTGGATGCGACATATTTGAAACTGATCTTGTTCTGTGTATGCCTAACTTAACAAGATTTAATTGAAGGCACATGATGAAAGATAATATTAAAACAATCGTTCTTAGTTACGATATAAAAATAAAATATTATATTTTTTATTATGAGATATTTTTGAACATTTCAAACATTTCATTCAAATAGTTTACTTTTGACATGACGATCTCTTCAATGTTCAGTTCTTTAATAAGAGACCTAGGTCTAGGTCAGGGTCAGCCAACTGCGTGTACGAGTGATATCAGGTAAAACGTCACACACTGTCCTCGGGCAGCGAAACGAAGTACTTAGTAGTGTAACTGAATCACAAAGTCATTCCTAGGGGGAGGCCCAAGGGCTGCAGGTAGTACAATGGGGTTATGTGTAGTACATATTTCTCTCCACATAATTTTTTGTAACGTAACTTTGTAGCATAAAATGTATAAAGCAACTTTATTTCTACATGTACAAACTAAACTTGCTTTTTCCGGTGAATCTTCGGAACTTATATTGAACACAAAATTGCTGTGTTTTACAATATCACCCACTGTAAAAATAGTGCTAATAGTAAGAAACAGCACAGTTTTACAAAAAAATTGTACAGAGTGTAATCTGTAAACTCAAAACATACGTTTTGCCTCATGATATCGATACTCAGTTGCCACTCGCGGGTTTCCTTGATTTTTGTAGTCTTGTTTCGTTGACTAGTTTTGCTATATTTGGAGCACACTTCAAATCGTGACCTGACAACTGCCTTCTCTGTTTTGGTTTTGTTGATTTAAAATAGAAAGATTCGTTCACAGGCATACGTGGAACCGAAAATACCCAAAATTCTCGCTGCAAACCTATGCAATCGGGGAAACCTTTTTTAAAAATATTATGAGCCCAACTACTCCAGAATTGCACCCTACCATAGAAGGTGCACCATCTGTTGCTGTTGAAACTAGTTTGTTCCATGGCAAAGAAGCATTTTCAACAACACTTACAATGCAGTTGAAAATGTCGATGCCTTTCGTAGTATTCTTGATAGGTACTAAATCCAATATTTCCTCCCAAATTGTAAAGTTTTTTGTCAACCCCTCGTATGAAAACGGATAGCTGCGCTGTGTCAGAAATATCTCTGCCCTCGTCAATTGCTGGTAACACTAACACCATACGGCTGATGATATTGATAGGTATGTCAAAATCATAACAAAAACCCTTATTCGGAATTTGATCCTAGATTTAACAATTTGGAGTATCTGGAAACCTATATTCAACTTTTAACCACGCCATTTTCAGTTGTTGCAGATAACGTTGATCTAGACCTACAATTAGAGTTATTAGATTTACAGTGTGATAGAGAACTAAGAGATCAATTTGTAAACAAGAAGGACTTGTGTGGCTTCTTGTGAAAAGTGTCTATAAAAGCCGTAGCCACTAGCATGTATGGCACTTCAAGTGTTTACTACAAAGCAAGGCTGTCTCTTCGTGTCACTCTACGACAGCAGCTCCCCACCTGCGCTCTTACGTCACATGGGCTCTCCGACGTCACACGGTCTCTCTTACATCACACGCCAGCGAGTTGGCCGACCCTGGTCTAGGTGATTTGAGAAGCAACTTGTGTTAAGACAGGCAAATTTTATTTAAAGAATTCCAGTCTACGAAGATTTATGTGAAATGAATTACCATTTACTTATAAAATCAAAAGCTTAGGAAGATGATATTAGTAGTATAATTGGATGGTTCGGCCGCCTCTCAGGGGCCTGCTCCTCCTCCTTCCGAGGGGCCTTCCCAGGGGCCTCTTCCAGTGCTGCCAACTTAACCTTACTAGCGCGAAATTTGAATTGGTTATCAAGGCCCGTGCTTTTTTGACAGCCACGTGCTTTTTGACAGACAACAACGCATCGCTAACCTCAGTACTGCCATCTTGACGGGCCTAAACCTCAGTGCTACCAACTTAACCTAACTAGCGCGAGATTTGAATCGGTAAACAAATGTGGTGGCGGTTAATTTGAAAAATGCTTTTTGATAGCAGCCATTTTTAATCGACAAAGCACCGTGCTGCACTCTGGTGGCAGGCAATTCCACATGACAGCAGCCATCTTTAATCAAGTGAGCACAGTTGAAATGTGGTGGTGGCAAATTCCACGTGCTCTTGTTTGGAAACAAACCCACGAGCTTTTTGTCATCCACCATCTTTAATCAACAGAGCACCATGCTGCACTCTTTAGTTGAAATTTGGTGGCGGCAATTTGAAAAATTCCACGTGCTCTTGTTTGGAAACAATGCCACATAGTTTTTTGACAGCTACCACCCGCCATCTTTAATCAAGAGAGCACCGTGCTGCACTCTTTAGTTGAAATGCGGTGGCGGCAAATTCGAAGTGCTTTACAAACTCACGTGCGTTTTTGACAGCTGTCTTAATTTGAAATGTGGTGGCGGCTATTTGAAAAATTCTACTCGCTCTTGTTTGGAAATTCCTTTTGACAGCAGCCTTCTGTAATCAACAGAGCATCGTGCTGCTATCTTTATCGTAGTAGTAGACAATTTCTACGTCACAGCTGTCATCCGCCATCTTGCATCGCAAACCTCAGTGCTTTACACTTTAGCTACTTCCTTTGAAATATGGTGGTGGGTAATTTTAAAAAATTCTACAGCAACCATCTCTCGACGCTAATTGCACAAGATGGTGACTATACATGACTCCTTAAAGGTGCTTACGCAAGATGGCTGCTATACATAGGATGCTTGCTCAAGATGGCGACTGCTCTTATGGGACGGCTTAATAATATGATAACATAGCTGACAAGTATTTGCTGATTCTACGGTCGAATTTAAGCTGAAACGTCCGTAAAATTTGTGTGGCGTAAATGAAAGCGTTGTATTGAATAACTTTCAGTCGGATTCATGTAAAAAAATATATTTGATTTAATCTCTGAGATGTTCACCAATAGCTGTGGATTTTTCTTGTACGCTGCGAGATCTGGACTCGGAATGGCTCACTATGTATTCCTGGCTTAAAAGACATGCCATAGATTGATGTTATAAAAACTTCTATTACACTCATAAATACGGTATGTCCATTTTATCTGATAGAAGAACGAATTTCCAAACTTTTTCTGAATTCCCTGACATTTCCTTGTTTTTCCGTTATTTATTTATTTCCTGGTTTTCCATACGGGTGGACACCTTGTTATTACGAAAACATGTTCTCCTTGTTCAGTAGCGGCGATTCGGAATTAAAAAATATACAGACAACAAACAGTACCCGGGTTTGTGCGATATAGCTTACGACAGGGGGCTGGGGTATATACATCAAAACTGAAGCCTGGATGAATGGCTCAGACGGGTGAGGCGCTGGACTTCTGATTTCAACTTAGCAGGTTCGATCCTAGCTCAGTCAGGTGGTATTTCAAAGTACTCAAATACGTTAGCCTCGTGTCGGTAGATTTATTGGCACGTAAAAGAACTCCTGCAGGACTAATTTCCGTCACCTCAGCGTCTCCGAAAACGGTAATACTACATAGTGGGACGTAAAGCAACACCATTATTATTATTATTATTATTATTATTATTATTATTATTATTATTATTATTATTATTATTATTATTATTATTTAAAACTGAAGACAATGTTATAATTTCGCTAATTTTGCCAGAGAGGAAAAGGTTGACGGTTTACCAATTTAACTGCGGTAATAATAGTTTTTTTTGAGATTTTGACTCAATACTATACAATAAAACTTTCGACAAACACATTTATTACAATTAAAAGAAGTACGGCGTGATTATACAATTGAAATAATTTAGTAGTTGACTACACGCTAAGGGAGCTTCCGTGGCTCAGACGGCAGTGCGTCGGTCTCTCACCGCTGGATACCTTGGTTCAAATCCCGGTCACTCCATGTGAGGTTTGTGCTGGACAAAACGGAGGCGGGTCAGCTTTTTCTCCGGGTACTCCGGTTTTCCCTGTCATCTTTCATTCCAGCAACACTCTCCATTATCATTTCATAGCATTTATCACTCATTAATAAATCACCTTCGGAGTGGCGACCCCATTGTAATAACAGCCTATATATGTTTCAGGCATTACATCCCTGACCCAGTCAATGACTGGAAAACAGGTTGTAGGTTTTCATTTCACTACACGCTAAGAAACTAACAGACACTACAGAGACTGCCAGACTGACGAATGCGCGCGGTAAGCGTGTGAATCAGAACTGTGTCCATAACCTTGGCAAAAAAGTATACGCCTGCTACTCTTTCTAACAGCACATGCAAAATCTCCACTACTTGCTGTGGCGCTATACAAATCGGTCAAACGGGACGAACGACATTTTTGTGTGTATTACCGCTAATAATTTTGTTAATAATTAAAAATGTAAGAAAAAATAATTGATAAGACCACAGGGCTAGGCCTGGTACAAATTGCTTTGTTTAATAATTCTTAGTTAGAGCCGGCCAAAATGGAATAAAAGTGTAATATTTTCTGCACAAACAGGCGGGTGGAGAAGGGGGTGCGGGCAAAATTTCCGCTATTGTCCTCTTTCATTTCTGATTTTCTTTATGGAAAATCAGTTGACGAGTATGGTCATGACGAATCGTCCTGGTACGGTATTACTAATCGACTCCGACATCGCCTTCGAATGTTGACAAGAGAGCTCGCTAGTGGACATGGCAAGGAAACGATACCGGAGATTATCGGTCGCATGCAATATAATCGCTGTTTGCAAAAATGTCGGTAATGGAAAATACTCGCACACACTTAATCGCTCGTAATAGCGGATGCGTCAGTGATAGGGCTCTTGCTGTAACCGAAAGATAATGCACAGTTGAATATAGGAATTTTGAACGGACAGACCAAAACTGTCGGTCTTGTTATATGCCGTACTCGTTATAGCGGGCTTCTACTATACATTGACAGAGAAGTTAAAGGGGAGAGGTCAATGAATAGATGGATAGACACTGTGAAATCGGAGGTCAGAAAGGAGAATGTGAACTGGGAGGACATAGAGGAACAGAAACTATACTTTGGCAGGAAGAAGTGGTGAGCGCTTATACACCACACCCGGGAAACTGGAGATGGAAATGATGATGATGATGAGGGTAAAACACACATACAGTACTACTCAGCAAATAATAACACTGCATTTTTATTCAAATAGGTTGATTTAAACAACAAAGTAAACAAGGAAGATGAATGTGAAACGTATGAGAAGAGAGTATTTAGGGATTGTAGTAAGAACGTTAATGAGAGGGCGTATAAGTCTCTGGTATGACCGCAGTTAAAGTATGGTTCCAGTGTATGGGACCCTCACCAGGACTACTTGATACGAGAACTGGAAACATTCAAAGGAAAGCAGCACGATTTGTTCTGGGAGATTTCTGACTAAGGAGTAGTGTTACTAAAATGTTGCAAACTTTGTTACTGGGAAGACTTGGGAGTAAGGAGACAGGATGCTTGACTATGTGGTAGTGGTATGTTTCGAGCTATCAGTGGTGAGTTGGCGTGGAATTACATAAGTAGAAGAATAAGCTTGAGTGCAGCTTTTAAAAAGTCATAATATGAAGATAAAGCTAGAAATCAAGAAAACAGATTGGGGCAAATATTCATTCATAGGATGAGAAGTAAGGGATTGGAATAAAGTATCAATGGAAATGTTCGATACATTTCCAAGTTCGTTGAAAATATTTGTTAGGTAAACTATTGATAGGGAATCTGTCACCTTCAGCTTTTCTGGATAAGCTGTGGAATGACAAAATGATGAGCAGTCAGAAAAGCTTGTCATCCACTTTGTGAGAGATAGTGGCCATTTTTATCATGTTTTAAAGTGAAGTTTCATTGTAATTTTCATTTTTGTTAACTACGCTTTTATTCTATTGGCTATGTTTTCTTATTTATTTTATATATTTTAATAAGTTTTTACTTTTAAATATATGGCGATCTTCACCTAGTTTAAACAACTGAAAAAGACTACACAAATGTATAAAAATATGATACAAAATTAATATTAATGAATATTTTGAAGACTGCACAGTTATTTAACTTGAAGTATCTATCTTAAAATATCTTCTAGTTTCAGACTTACACTAGTGTCCAAAAGTTAAGCATAATCACTAAATGAGACCATACTGCCTGATAGGAATATCAGACGGATTGCTGAACAAACAGAAGCTGACTCACACATCATATGTCATACAGCTAGTCAAAAAAAAAAACAGTGTCAGAAAAGTTCTGACAGCTAAGGTACTCCTCTGACAACAACTAACAAAACTTGGCAATGCCTTCCACAACAAAATATGCTGTTAATAGTGTGTATGGTTATCCCTAACGGCCACACATGCTTCGCAGCGACATGGCATGCTCTCTATCAGATGGTCCAAGAGCTCTTTTGGCAGTCGATCCCATTTCTCCGAAAGGGCAATGCGAAGGTCTTGGAGGGTCTCTGGTGGAGGCTGACGGGATACAATTCGCTTCCCCTAATGCATCCCAGGCATGCTCTATAGGATTCAGATCCGCAGACCTCGCTGGCCAGTCCATGCGATGAATTTCTTCCTCAGTCAGAAATTCATCCACCAGAGCAGCGCGGTGCGTTCGGGCATTATCGTCCATTAAGAGGAAGTCTGGACCAACCGCACCTATGAGGCCGAACATGTGATCTCAGTACCTCATCCCTGTATCTCCGAGCATTAACGGTATTCCTCGGATCACCCATGAAGGTGTGCAGGTCCGTACGGCCATTCAATATGATGCCGCACCACACCATGACGCCACCACCACCATACTGGTCCCGTTACACGATGTTCCTGTGGTTATATCGGCTACCCGGTTTTCTCCAGATTATTTTACGACGGGAATTGTTCTGCAAATTGAAGCCCCTGTGTATAAAGGAAAGGGTGATAGACATAAAGCTGAAAATTACAGGCTAGTAAGTTTGACATGCGTTGTATGTAAGCTTTTCGAAGGCATTCTTTCTAATTATATTAGACATGTTTGTGAAATTAATAACTGGTTCGATAGAAGGCAGTTTGGTTTTAGGAAAGGTTATTCCACTGAAGCTCAACTTGTAGGATTCCCGCAAGATATAGCAGATATCATGGATTCTAGAGGTCAAATGGACTGTATCGCGATTGACCTGTCTAAAGCATTTGATAGGGTGGATCATGGGAGACTACTGGCAAAAATGAGTGCAATTGGACTAGACAAAAGAGTGACTGAATGGGTTGCTATATTTCTAAGAAATATATCTCAGAGAATTAGAGTAGGTGAAGGTTTATCTGACCCTGTAATAATTAAGAGGGGAATTCCTCAAGGCAGTATTATCGGACCTTTATGTTTTCTTATATATATAAATGATATGAGTAAAGGAGTGGAATCGGAGGTAAGGTTTTTTGCGGATGATGTTATTCTGTATAGAGCAATAAATAATTTACAAGATTGTGAGCAACTGCAACTTGACCTCGATAATGTTGTGAGATGGACAGCAGGCAATGGTATGTTGATAAACGGGGTTAAAAGTCAGGTTGTGAGTTTCACAAAAAGAAAAAAGGCCTCTCAGTTTTAATTACTGCGTTGATGGGGTGAAAGTTCCTGTTGGGGATCATTGTAAGTATCTAGGTGTTAATATAAGGAAAGACCTTCATTGGGGTAATCACATAAATGGGATTGTAAATAAAGGGTACAGATCTCTGCACATGGTTATGAGGGTGTTTAGGGGTTGTAGTAAGGATGTAAAGGAGAGGGCATATAAGTCTCTGGTAAGACCCCAACTAGAGTATGGTTCCAGTGTATGGGATCCTCATCAGGATTACCTGATTCAAGAATTGGAAAAAATCCGAAGAAAAGCAGCTCGATTTGTTCTGGGCGATTTCCGACAAAAGAGTAGCGTTACAAAAATGTTGCAAAGTTTGGGTTGGGAAGAATTGAGAGAAAGAAGAATAGCTGCTCGATTAAGTGGTATGTTCCGAGCTGTCAGTGGAGAGATGGCGTGGAATGACATTAGTAGACGAATAAGTTCGAGTGGCGTTTATAAAAGTAGAAAAGATCACAATATGAAGATAAAGTTGGAATTCAAGAGGACAAACTGGGGCAAATATTCATTTATAGGAAGGGGAGTTAGGGATTGGAATAACTTACCAAGGGAGACGTTTAATAAATTTCCAATATCTTTGAAATCATTTAGGCAAAGGTTAGGAAAACAACAGATAGGGAATCTGCCACCTGGGCGACTGCCCTAAATGCAGATCAGTATTGATTGATTGATTGATTGATTGATTGATTGATTGATTGATTGATTGATTGATTGATTGATTGATTGATTGGGATTCATCTGTGAAGAGCACATATCTCCATTCATTTATGGTCCAATTTTGATGTTGACGGCTCCACTCTGTGCTGGAGTGAACGGGACGCACACATCTCAACGTCTGGCAAACAGCCCTGCTGTTCTGAGTCTCCGGTACACAGATTGCCAGGAAACGGCAACCCCTGAGATGGCTGCAAGCTTTGCCGACAATTGTCTTGCAGGTGCACTCCAATTTTGTCGGGCGGTTAAGGCCAGATATAGGTCCTGCTGTGTGGTGGTTACCCTTAGTCGACCTGGTACTGGCCCACGACTAACATCTCCTGTGTCTCGAAATCCTCTCCAAAGCCTGGAAATGACACTTTGTGGCACATTCAAGGATACGACGACTTCGGTCTGTGTATGGCCTGCTTCCAGGCAGCCGAGTATTGTACCCTGCAAAACGGGGTCCATATGGCGTCGTTGTGCCATTATGTTGTCACGTTCACCACGAGGCTACACTCCGCACACTATAACAAGAGAAACACGAGTGAGGGAATATGGGGTGCAGGCACTGGCTGTGTTTACCTTGCGGTTACGCCGCTAGTCAAAGCAGGGAACACTCCTTTCCTATACAGGGCGAACACGTAAGGTTGGTGGGTGCATATGTCGTGCGATTTGCGGCCTATTTCTTGTTGCCCAGCTTACTCGTAACTTATGCTTAACTTTTGGACACTAGTGTAGTTTGCAATATTATTAAAGGACATTGTCATCATAAAGCTGGTCTGAATATTTATCAGGCTAGGTTGAGGGGAACTCCTCTTGTTCATATGTGGTGGAAATATATTAATTGTGGAACAGAGCGCTTCTGATGATGATAAAAATGTGACCACGGGACACTGATGTCAATATCACTCGTAGTTCCATTTCTGACGGAGTTTAGAAAGAAAGGAAAACTAAATATGTACCGGTATCTTGACAGAGAATAAAGGTACATTTATGCTGCAGCATGGTAGGTGATTGTGAAACAAACCAAATAATCTCCATCGGTGCTCTTAACCTGGAGCCCGGCTTCTCGCTACACTGCTGGCTGTTATCCTCTCCACATCAATGGTCTCAAACACGTTTTTTTTCAGAGCTTGACACATTGCTGGCTATCTTGTAACTTGAACTGTGATTGGTTCTTTGAAGGTCACTCACTGTCCCACTGTACATCTCTCCACCTTATAGCTACAGTATGGGAACTTGATCTGGTCTTGTGATTCATTTCTCTTACGGGTGATAATTTTAAACAAATACTGATACCAGCTGTCTTTGAACGTAATGGAATTTGAAACCAGCAGATCATCATAACAGATACTGGATAAGCTGTGGAATGAAAAGATGATGAACATTCAGAAAACCTTGTCATCTATTTTATGAGGGACAGTGGCCATTTTTTATTGTGTTTTAAAGTGAAGTTTCTTTGTAATTTTCTTTTATTGTTAACTACACTTTTATTCTATTGGCTATGTTTACTAATTATTTATGTATTTTTTAATAAGTTTTAGCTTTTAATTTGAGTTAAATATATGACTTTAAAGCGTTAAAATGTAGTGATGGGCAGTCTGAGTCAATGTCTCGAGATATCTCGAAGTTTCTAGAGACTAGCGCAGGCACTATTTCTCGCGAAAAATTTCGAGAAATCTCGAGAGCGTTGTCCCCGCATTGTGCGGCGAGCAGCGTATCGTAGGCTTGCAGGTAGTCGGAGCTGAATGTTGTTTGTGCCGAGTATGCGAATAGCCAACCACGGGCCTTCTCCATTTCGTAAATACGTGTCAACTAGCGACTAGGCTGTTCATTTCAACCGAGGTCTATTTTGACGCAGTATAACATAATTATAAAGGATACGCATTCTGGCATTGTATGCACTGATAGGTACGGTACACAAATGAGTGGTTTAAGTACAGAACCTGACGGCTACTGTAGGTACATGTACCTGGATACTAGAGGCGTGCACTATTCGAACTCGAGACGAGGCAAGAGGCACCTCGCTGCATATGCAACCACCATTACGCATGAGTGAAATGTGTAATCTAAAATGCTTCGGTTTGCTCCAATTCTTTCAACAGATAGGTGTACATCGTTATCAGACCCCACAGTCAATAACATTGAACCACTGCTTGTGTTTACCGATATTTTAGTGACGAAGGAAATAATTCCTTTCAATGTTATAGAGTATTCCCGTCAAAATTAGGTACTTCGGTATATGACGGTGCAATGTGAAATTGTACTAGTTGTACGCGACAACTTGAAGACGATGTCCGAAACGCAACGTAAGTTGTGGATGTCGGTTATTTTGAAGAGATGTCGCATAGCACAGCCCGCTGTGTTGCTTGTTCAAAAGAAGTAAAATACGTCGACAGAAATACTTCTGGGATGATCCGGTATTTACAAACGCATAATACCAATGAAGACGAATCGTCACAGAACACCTCCAACGCGGTCTGCATCACAAGATGCTACCCTGTCGACTAGTGAATGGCAGTCTGAGACGAGATCTCGAGACTTCCCGAGACTAGCGCAGACACTATTTCTCGCGAGGAATTTCGAGAGATCTCGAGAGCGTTGTTTTCGCCGAGTATGCGAAAAGCAATCCACGCCACTTCCCCATTCCATAAATACGTGTCAACAAGCGACTAAGGCATTCATTTGTATCATTTCTAGCGAGGTCTATTTCGACGCAGTATAACATAATTATACAGGATACGCAATTTGGCACTGTATGCAGCGGTAAATACACGAATGATTAGGATAAGTACAGAAATTGACGCCTACTGTAAGTACACGTACCTGGATACTAGAGGCGTGCATTGTTCGAACTCTAGACAAGGCAAGATGTGCCCTGCTGCATATACAACCACCATTACGCATGAGTGAAATGTGTAATCTAAAATGCTTTGGTTTGCTCCAATTCTTTCGACAGGTACGTGTACATCGTTATCAGACCCCACATTCAATATCATATTATGACCACTGCATGTGTTTAACGATATTTTGCTGACGAAGGAAATAATTCCTTACAATGTTCAGTATTCGCGTTATATGTAAAGTTTGCATAATTACCCAACAACAACAGGAGTACAACAATCAATTCCATGGAAAGGAAATATTACAAGTACTACTAATTTAACATTCACCGGGCGAGTGGGCCGTGCGCGTAGAGGCGCGCGGCTGTGAGCTTGCATCCGGAAGATAGTAGGTTCGAATCCCACTATCGGCAGCCCTGAAGATGGTTTTCCGTGGTTTCCCATTTTCACACCAGGCAAATGCTGGAGCTGTACCTTAATTTATTGGCCGCTTCCTTCCAACTCCTAGGCCTAGGCCTATCCTATCCCATCGTGCGACGTAGAGCCCCTAGTAAAAAAATTAACATTCTAATTCCAGCATCATCATAAACAAATTCAGTATTTCCAGTGCTTAACACTACCGCTTACAATACTATAGGTTGAGCATTCTACTAGCTTAACATTACAAGTGATAATAAAGTGAAGTTAAACCATTATTACCCTACAACTATAAAGACAACAACGAAAGAATATATGACAAGAAATACTACTAGTTTAACTTTCTGAATCCAGCATCATTATACACAAATTCACGCACAACTTAAGTATTTTCATTAGTTAACACTATGGTTTACAATACTATAGGTCGAACTTATTTCTAGCTTAACACTACAAGTGATATTAAAGTTAAAACATAACTACCCGACAACTGCAACAACAAGAGACCAACAAGCAATTCCATGGAGAGAAAATATTAGAAGAAATACTGCTACTTTAACATTCTAAATCCGGAAAAAAAGTCAGAAATCCAGTGTCCGTCGTTTACTTTTCACTCTGCACTAGCACTAATCGTCATCTTAAACGATTTGATACCGGAAACTAACAGACACTACAGAGACTGCCAGACTGACGAATGCGCGCGGTAAGCGTGTGAATCAGAACTGTGTCCATAACCTTGGCAAAAAAGTATACGCCTGCTACTCTTTCTAACAGCACATGCAAAATCTCCACTACTTGCTGTGGCGCTATACAAATCGGTCAAACGGGACGAACGACATTTTTGTGTGTATTACCGCTAATAATTTTGTTAATAATTAAAAATGTAAGAAAAAATAATTGATAAGACCACAGGGAAGAGAATCTATCAAAGACTGCGGCAGGTAATTTATTCTAATCCCTTAAGGTCCTGTTTACGAAGGAAAACTTGCCCACATCAGTATGCTGGTTATTGTTACACTACTGTAAGTGGGCGTTGCCACCGTGATATTTCCCATTTGCGATGTATTTGTTAAAACCAGCTGAAGCCCTAGAGGTTGCCTCAATATGATTTCTGGCTTCTGGTCATTTACCAGTCTCCGCCGTAACCCTGGCAAGGGACAATATTTTTTTCACGGTGGTATTTTATTTCCCTACTACCCTCTGTCTCTGCTGGCGGCAGAGCCAGCGAGCTTCCCCAATTCCAATGGGACGCACCCGATGGAGGTAACTGGTAAATCCCAACACGGGGAGCAAGGAGACCCTACCCGGAGATTGGAAAATAGCTTTGATCCATCCATTACACAAGAAAGGCAGCATGAAGAACAACTACAGAGGAATATTTTTGTTACCCGTGACTTACAAAATTCTATCACTTGCCATCCTGGAGCGTTTGGAAATACAAGTCGAACATCAAATAGGTGAATACTAAGGAGGGTTCAGAAAAAGTCGCTCAACAGCCGAACAGATCCAAAATCTCAAAACGATCATCAGATATTGTACACTAAGGTCCAAGCAGTATGTGTCTGTAGACTTCAAGAAAGCGTACGACTCCATTGACCGGGAAGTCCTGCTAAACATCTTAAATGAATGTGGAGTTGATTTGAAACTGTTGGCATTAATTAGAGCCACCACGACCGATATAAAATCCAAGGTGAAGTTCAACGGATGTCTCTCGCATTCCTCTGACATCAAAATGGGAGTCCGACAAGGTGATGGGCTATCCCCGATACTCTTCAACTGCCTTCTTGAAAAGATCATCAGAACCTGGCGGGCGAGATTACAGGGAACCAACTACAGTCCACTAAGAATAGGAACCAAATCCAAGGGGATAACAACAGACTGCTTAGCATTTGCCGATGATATTGCCGTTCTCTCAAACGACGTAGAAACCACTAGAGCTCAAGTTGAAATGCTAAAGGAAATTTCCGAACAAACTGTTCTGAATATATCGTTTGAAAAAACAGAAGTAATGACTAACATCAAAAGGCCCCACCAAAACTCAATACAAAATACGGGGACATTACCCGAGTAGACAAATTCAAATACCTGGGTGAAATCATCATGAAAAATGGACTGGACAAAGAAGCACTTCAGGAGCGAGTATGCAAACTGGAAGTAGCTTACTAAACATCCCGCGCAATCTACAACAAAGAATGCCTTTCCCAAAACACCAAGATACGCCACTATGAAACAGTTTTGAAGCCAGTAGTTCTATATGCAGTCGAAACCCTGTCTCTAAATGCCAACAAAGAACTCCTTGAAGAACTGGAGAAAAAAGAGCGCAAAATTGTGAGAGGAATCTTGGGATCAAAGTACAGAAATGGAATCCATCAAGAGAGATCCAACGAAGAAGTCTACAGCTAAATAGGGAAAATTAGACACAATCCGAAAAAGGCGGGCACAATTTTACGGTCATCTGAAAAGATGGACGGAAGAAAGTTAACTAAAGAGATCTTTCACTTTTTTATTCAAATCCCAAAACCACAATTCCCTGGTTTAGAAATACCAAAGAAGACCTGCGAATGCTACATATCTCTGCAGAAGATGCCCTTAACACAGATCGCTTCCGCAAGAAAATATTGACGAACGGGCTAAACCAAGACGAGCAACCGAAGAGAAGACACGGTGCCCCTTGGACAGAGGAGCGTAAGCATGCCCATTCACAAAGAATGAGGGAAATTTGGGCTCTAAAGAAGGCCAAGTTCAGTGTCAAATGCAAGAAGACTTAACGTGGTCCTTGATGGCCCCAGCGAATTATATATATGTGTATATTGTACCAAGAAATGTTTGTGGGGCCAGAGCATGGGAAGGATCTCAGGTAGTGTTCGGTTTCTTATTGGAGCAGGTACAGAGATGGATAGTATCGCAGGGCGAATAATAGATGGTAAAAATCTTTTTGATAAAATTTATTAATATGCATAAATAATCACCCTGCAATTGAAATTTCAAACTCAAATTTCCAGCCAATATTTTCCAAAAAGTGCAAAATTAAGATCGGTGTTATTATCTTCTGATACGTCTATTTGTTTAGGAATGTCCAAAATGAATATCATTCTTCTATAGACCATAGACACCCTACAGTACATCTAAGATGAATTCAAATACAAACATATCACTTTGCACCTTGATTTTCATCAAGTCCATCTCTTCTGCTGCTGACCTACAGTCTTTTTAATATTTTGAATGCAAAATGAACACACACTGTCATGAATAAGGTGATAGTTTAAATTAAAATATTTGATCACTTGCTGTATGTCTCTTCAGTCCATTTAAGTTGAAAATAAAGCAAAATAGTGCATTTGCAAATCCTAAAGTTCATCTATGTGAAATTAATTCAATTTCTGAATGATTTTAAAAAGGAATTTACAGTTTAAAAGCAAGATATGAACCTCTCTTGAATTATGGGAAATTACAAGCTGAAATTCACACGGAGCACTTGTTGGAGCACTGTAATTAACTGAGTGCTTTGTTAAAAGTCAGTCAGTAGAATTACTCACTCAGAAGATGAGAAGATCATCTGGAATCTCCTTACAAGTGTTGGTGTTGTGCTGTACTGCGGCTCGGTGCCTAGAACATTCCGCAGCGTACAGCCAGGGCTCGAACACAGCACCCGTGGCATTCAGTGAAGATACCACGTTAATCTCCCTCGTCGACGTCCCTCAATGGGTACCATAACTGAAGAAAACACGTAAATCCCACGTTGGAAGCGACGTTCGATGCAGCAGAATCTCACAGCACTTTGCCAAGATTTCCGTTGTTTTTTGAGGTAATGTCGGAACACGGAAAGTTCAATTGGCACTATGAAGCTCTCAAATATTGATATAATACACCGACACACATTGAAATGCACAGTTCTATTCACATATTAATTTTACGGTGTTGAATGTGCGACTTAGGATTCACAGTCCATGCTACCGTATGATCTGTAAGTCAGGTTAATGGAGTAAAGACTTACAATCGTTTTCACTACGGAAAACACAGCTTTATATACACACAGTTTATGGAATTAAGATTTAACACTGTTACGGTTCATAATTGTCACTAAGTATGTCTGAGGTTCGACCGTACAATAATAATCACAGTCCATAAACACTTGAAAAATGTTGTTGACAACAGTCTCTACAACAGTCTCTGAAATAATAATGGTCACAGATTAAGGCGATTTTATGGTTGGATTTATACCACACGAGTCTGTACTACTTAATATTGTCATAAAAAGTTCTTAATATTCACTGAGTTTCTCGTAGTAGCGATCGAAAGATCGAGAAAATGCACATAAAAATAGTCAATTCTAGCCCTGTTATTGTCTAGTGAAATAATGTCTCACAAAGTTCACTATTATATTATTGTAGGAGAAATACGTCTCAGAATGATAGAAATGGTCTCAAATTAGGATTTTAGTTCATCACACGCAATGACTTAGAATATTGTCACAGTTCAAAGATACAGTTCAGAATTGCGTGAAATTGGCAAAGTTCACAATGTCGTTTACTGACAAATGAAATACTTGACACTTCAATTCACAATTTCTATTATTACCTCACTTGGTTAACACACTTCTGAGTATTATCTAACGCCGATTTAGTCGGAGAATTTTTTAGAATATGTCCTTCGTCGCGACGCGGCGGAAACTTTACTAGCGAGGTCTTCGCACTATTTTCACAGCGTTCGAGTGTGACCATTACTATGTCCTCGCGAATCGCGACGGAGCATAATGTCCTTCATAATTGCAGAACACACACACTGGCTATAACCTTGGTCCACTGACCTATTTATACCTGTCTGCGAGCAGCGCTCGGAATCAGGTGATGAAGGAGTGATAATTCCTTCCAAACTTTAACTTATTATATTTCGAAAACCACTGGACGGATTGATCTCAAATTTGCAATGCTTCACTTCCAGAATATTGGCTACAATTCAGCGTTGGCCTCATGTTAATTGGTTCATAAGTTCATAAAATAATTTTCGAGAGAATTCTGAAGGGGAGGAAAGCTACAGGCAGTGGTGAAGTCACTCGACCTTGCTCGACTTGCGCTCTCGCTCTCGCAGCGCAGCGAGACGAGAACATTCTCTCACACAGCTGTTCATGCATCGGAACTTAACTGTACGCTCATAAATAAAATTCATAACTCGCATGTGCCAGGGCCTACGCCTTCCTGGTACAATATATATAATTAGGTGCTTTGGTATATGACAGTGCAATGTGTAATTGTATCTTGTTGTACGCGACAACTTGAAGACGATGTCCGAAATGCAACGTAATTCGTGGATGTCGGTTATTTTGAAGAGATGCCACATAGCACAGCCCGCTGTGTTGTTTATTCAAAGGAATTAAAATACGTCGGCAGAAATACTTCTGAGATGGTCCGACACTGAAAAATACATAAGTGAAGAAGTATAGTCACAGAACACCTCCGGCCCGGTCTGAATCACAAGAAGGTACCCTGCCAACAACGATTTTAAAGCATCCAGGTAGGTTTACAACCTAATAACAGTTATTCACAAATTATACGGGTTATTCAGCTAAGAAGTCCACCTGAAATATCTCGTGAACAGTTTAAGATACTGACATTCTGCCTTTACTTTCGTTAATGATATTAAGGAGCTCGTAGTTCAAAATGCAGTGCTTTCCTAGGCTTTTGACAAAATTTATCGTCACAAGCGTTTCCATATGGGAACTGCTGATGATAACTATGAAGCCTACACTCGTAGTTACTGGCACGTCGCGTCGCACAGCTCGCAGCACACGAGAATCGGTCTGGAGAGCGTTGTCCATCACCCCTGCTGAAAGAATTGGAACGAAGTCGGGCATTTTAGATTACACGTTCCACTCATGTGTAATGGGGGTTGCATATGTAGCAAAGCACATCTTCCCCGTCTCAAGTTCGAATAATGCACGCCTCTAGCATCCAAGTAGGTGTACATCCCATCTACAATAGGATTCAGAAATTATGTAGGGTTATTCAACTAAGATGTTCACCCAAATATATCGTGAATAGTTTAAGATACTGACATGTTTCTCCCTTTTGTTAATGGTATTAAGGGGTTCATAGTTTAACATGCAGTGCCTTTCCAGGCTTTTGACAAAATAAATTGGCTCACACGTTTTCACGCAATAACTGCCAGTGATATACTATCAAGTTTACAGTCGTAGTTACTGGTACCTCACACACCTTGCACTACAGGAGGATCGGTCTCGAGATCTGCCACGTCAGTCTCGAGCTAGAGCGTTGCCCATCACTATTAAAAGGTGAACCTAATATTTCATTCTCATGCTTCTTGTCACGCACCACAATCCTCTTCTTCTTCTCGCACCATATCCTCATTGGATGTCAGCTGTCATCAGGGCAATCTGTTTCTTGTTCTCAGCAACTCGGAAAAGAGTGGGTGTAGATTCCATAGCCAAGATATCCTACTTCTCCTTCCTTCAATTTTACCTTGTAAGATAAGCTGAAGGAGTTTATATTTATCATTTCGTGATATGGCCAAAGTACTCCAGTTGTTTTCTTGATGTGTATGACCTCTAGCTCTGTGTTCAGGCGTTGGAGTACTTCGGTATTACATATTCTAACCCATGCTATTCTGAGCAGGCGTCGGTAGCACCACATCTCAAAAGATAAAAGTTCTTTTGGTGGTGTTCTCTGTTAGGGCCCAAGTCTTGGCGCCATAAAATAAGAGAGAAAATACATAACTCCGAAGTAAACGGAGATTGATCTCAATGTCCCTGTTATAGAGAAGTTTGCACATTCTCTCGAATGCAGTCCTTGTCCGTTCAATCCGAGACGTAATTTCAACAGCATTGTTCCAGCTGTTATCAAGTACGCTGCCAAGATACTTAAAGCGTTGGACTTGCTCCAGCGATGTGCCACTGACGATGACATCTCCACAGGATAAATTTTCGACTATAACTGAGAGCTGCCAGCGTAGGACTGCTGCAGGGAAAAAGCCTCGTGGCGAGCAGCATAAACATACCCTAAGAAACAAGGTTGAAGAAAACAAATTGGATAAATGATGATTCAGTGGTACTTGTTTCCCATCCTTTGGCCTCATTGAGCTGACTCTATCCTCGCTGTGTCATGATGCACTGAGAGTTGTTGTTATTGAGAGAAGGCAGCTGAGATGGGAGAGGGAGAAGATTCCCAACTTTTACTAAGTCTGAAATAAGAAGATATTTTAAGATGTGCGCTTCAAGTTGTATTTTTAAACAACTTTTAAAGCATTCACGTTTTGATCAATCATCATTTTGCATCCTATTTTCATACATATTTGTGCAATTTTTAAGGTGTCTTTTTCAATTGTTTAAACCAGCTGAAGATGGTCCAATAAAGGTTGAAACATGTTCTGAAAATCTTTTATACGACTAAATTCAGCAGTCAATTTAAGTGTTTAGCCTAAGTTGTATTGAAAAGGTGGCCCCATAAATACAAAGTCTTTTGAGAATTGTAAGTCAGAACAGAAATTTATTGTTTGCAACTCTCCAGTGTGTCACAGTGCACACTACAATAAGGTATTTCAGGGTTAACAACCGCTATGCTCAGGGTTGTGGAATCCAACCCAGGTATCCCCGAGTGCTTAAATATCAGACACTCATGTATGTAGATTCGCAGGAGAGTTTAAGAGTTCAAACCCACGATCTCCTGAATTAAAGCTTACAGCTACCTAACCCATTTCACTCAGTTATGTTTGTTTAATATAGACTTGAAGTGGAGGGGTGTGTTGATATCTCTTCATTTTTAGCTCATAACAGCAGTTCAGGCAAACAAATTTTATGACAAAAACACCATCTTCATCACACAGGCATCTTTTATTGCGAACTGTTGCCCACAACTACAAATCACACACAGCTAGCAGTTCAAAGAATAAAAAAACAAGGTAGACAAATTGACTCAATTTCTTCAAGGAATAATACACCTGAGTTACCAACACATATCCTTAATCTAGATTTCTTACAACTAACACAAGATATATATGTATGATATTATTTATTTTTATGAGAAAATCACAGCATTCCAACAGAGTGTCTCAACAAACTATGTCATACAGCCTGTCACTCTCAACCCCTTGTCTTTGGCTACTCTAAACACATGAATTTAGTGTTCACTTTGTGATATGGGATGCAGCTGACCTGAGGGCTGGAATACACTAGGGTTATGGTGGCCATGAGTCTTAGTGAGGAACAGAAAGTACAGGGTATTTCTTATAAACCCAGACCATCTGGCAGTGTTTCTACCTAAGCAACTGTACGGGAGGCACATAGTTGCAAGGAGCATGCATGTGTTTGACCTAGCATCAATAGCCAGTCTGAATCTCAGCTCTTAACATGGTGAGACAGTTATTTTCGTATGTAAAAGTTATTTTAAGTACGAGTTGGCTCGATGGAACGCAATGCATTTGTTCAGCAATTTTCTGGTGCCACGAGTACAGATTCACGTAATTGTAAATAAATTTGAAACTACACGCTCATTGCTGAATAGAAAACATGCATGTAAATGAACAGTTTTAACAGAGGAAAAGCTAGATGACATTGGTGCAAATCTTGAACGGTCACCGAATAAATCGTTCACAAAATTAGCACGAAAGGTAGGGGTTTTGGTTTCTTCTGCACAAATCTGTTACACATCAAACCATACAGGTTTAAACGGGTCCACTGTTTAAAACCTGCTTATCCAGCTACAAGAGCAAGATATTGTGAGAGGTATCTTGCATTGAATGATTGTTTATTCGACCCACAGCTTATGTTCTTTTCGGATAAGGCCAGGTTTCATCTTAATGGTCGTGTGAACAGTCGTAACTCTCGTTATTGGTGTGCACAAAATCCTAACGGTGTTTATGAAGTCCCTCATTATGAAGGACGACACTTCCAGCGTCTTTTATAAGGTAAGATTTCATATAATATTGTATACACGCTTAAAGCAGGGTGGCCGTTGGGCTGAGGCAGCTGCTGTAGCGCAGAGTACAAACACCATGCGCTAGGTCTGGGTTTATAAGAGAGACCCTGTATAAGTGTACTGTGGTAACTGCTGACATAAGGATACTATGTACTCTAATTTTTTCAATAACTGTTTAGAATTATTTTTAAACTTTATTTTATATTACAAAGTAAAAGTTGGTTACAAAATCAAGGCCCAGACACTGCTACACATCTTTGCTAGATGAAGGTGGCATGAAACAGTTCTGGAACAAAGAAGGCACCACACTGCTACAAGTACTTTTTTAAGTGATCTCAATGGTGATGGAAAATTGTCCCTTAAGGATCCATGAGTCTGCATGAGTGTTGAATCCTTTATGAGCTTTCAGCTTGTGCTTGCACAACTTCTACTTGTAACATTGGACCCACATTTCAATTCTGCAATGTCCTTCATTATACACATCAAACAGGCCAGTGTGGTGAGAAACTCCTGTCAGTTGTTGCGCAGCTATGAAAGTTCAGGATCCTAGAAAGTTATAACTGCCACTGATATAACGGGTAATGGAGCATACGGTCATTTCTTGCCACACTGCATTCCGTTCAAGATCTCTATAACAACAGCAATGCTGCTCGTTCATCCACAGTCACAACTGGTTATTGTACACCCAACCGATGCGTCTCTTAGGAGTCTGTGAACTGTGCCAACACTCTGAGGACGGCCGATATCGCAGGGTTATGTTCATGTGAGGATGAGAGGATCACTGCTGCAATGCTGTAACACAAGATCAGGTCAGTCAACATGGCAATAGAAATAACACTTGTGTACACATACACATCAAGAATACTAGGTAACCTCTGTCATGTAAATGAAACAAATAATATTGACATTATATGAACAAAGATGATGATGATGCTTGTTGTTTAAAGGGGCCTAATATCTAGGTCAATGGCCCCTAATGGTACAAAATGTAATGACAATTTAAAAGTTCAAAATCTTCCACTGACCAGAATAAAAAATGTGATGATGAATGAATAGAGGGATATGAATTTAAAACAATCAGTGGATCCAACCCAGAAACTATCATAAACAATAGTATTACTGACCAAAAGACTGCTTCTAAAGCACAATTCTGAATCGAGGATGCTTGTTGTCTAAAGGGGTCCAAAATCCAGGTCAATGGCCCCTCATAATGGTACTTATTGCTAGTAAAATAGAACCATGGTATTTGTCATGTCGCGGTACTAATCAAAAGTAGCATAGACTCATGGTGTTCCACACATTACAGTACTACTCACAAGTATTGTACGTCGCACAGGTAACGCAGACCTATGGTGTTTCTCACATAATGATGCCACTCATAGGCAACGCAGACCCATGGTGTTCCTCACCTAGGTGTACTAATCATGGGCACCAGTATTCCCGTGGTGTTCCTCACCTAGGTGTACTAATCATGGGCACCAGTATTCCCGTGGTGTTCCTCATATAGTGGGTACTAATTACAGGCAATGCAGACCCACGGTCTCACTCATATAGTGGTACTAATCACAGGTACTGTAAACCCACAATGAACCACTCTCTGCTGCTACTAATCACAAACCTATTGTGTACCTAACATAGTGGTACTACTTGCAAGTAAAGGCAACCCATGGTGTTCCCCGCGTGATGATACTAATCATAAGTAGTTTTATAGTTCTAATTCAATCATCCCTTGGTTGCCCCTTTTAGTCGCCTCTTACGACAGGGTGGGTGTATTCTTCATCTGCGTCCCCCACCCACAGGGGGTACTGTCGATGACTAAGTATTGGAAAAGCAACAAGTGACTAATCAATTCATATATAGAAAGATGGAGAGAGAGACACACGCACACACTCGTCTGTGTAGAAAGAGGAAGCAATAGAAAGAAGACAGTCTGTCAGTGTGTTTATCCAAATACTCCCATTCATCTATTTGTATGAAATAAGAGTTTTATCTGTATATTGCTCAGAATTTAAAAAGTATGGTATTTCTGTATCAGTTGTGTCCACAGTAACAAGGAAAAGAACTTTTAAATTTTCCATCGTGAGAAAGTGGCTGAAGAGAATGTAATGAAAATTGGTATCTATAAAGTCAGGAAATGAGGCACTAAAATCTAGGGTATAAATACTTTTATTCACGCTGAGTGAAATGGTTGTTTAGGGGAAGGTCTAAAACTGAATTATCAAATATCTATGTTATTAGTGTTTCTGTCAAAAACAAACAAAAAAAAAAAAAAAACACTACAGAATTAAATTTTCGATCATTTATGTCTTATACATTTTTGCCAAACCACGAGAAAATGGATGAACAGAATTGAATGAAAATCGGTATGCAAAGCCGGGAAATAAGGCACAACAGTCTAGGATATAAATAATTGTATTCACGCAGGATGAAATGGTAGTATAGGGGAAGGTGCCTAAAATTTAATTCTAAATATCTATGTTATTGTTTTTCTTGAAAAGTACTACATAAAAGAAGTTATAGAGAATACAATTTATTATTTATGTCTTACACAGTTTATTGCACCAACTATGATAACAGAATATTAATGAATTTAGACTTTTGTTCCTTAGACCATATTAACGCTGAGCATTGGTAACATGGAAATACTGTTCAGTCGTGTTAACTGGTGATGGGTTTTGTCATGATTGTCTGAAGGGGTAAATCATAATCATTGGACCATATCAACAAGGAAAATAGCGAGATGATGGTTATTAAAAAATGAGAAAAGATCCTAAAGGAGCAATCACTTGAAGAATAAGACAGGAGGGAGTCATGAAAGAAAGAAGGACTCCCTTTACATTAGATGCCCTAATATCACAGAGTTGGAGAAAAATAAATATTACAATATTACATATGACAAAAATCACCTTTGGTCTGTATTGACAAATTACAATTTAAATATAGGATTTTTATCCACCTTATTCTATACACAATGTTGTTAACTCTAAAATTAACACATGAATAGTTTGAAGCATAGATATGTTTCGATCCTTTGGATTATCGTCAGTACATAAAAATGTTATAAAACAATTAAAATCTAAAGACATTTGTGTGTAAAGATTTTTAAAGAGTTATGTCCTCTCATTGGGATCTTCTTCTGTGCAAAAGCTCTTGCAAATTTCTCGTCATTATTGTAAATATTGTTATAAAGTTCTTAGTTTTTATAGATATATAATAGAATGTTGATAACTCTTATGTGTCTGATGATTTTAGGATAGTTAAATTGGACCAAGATTAATGTTGTAGATATTAATCTTCTAAGAGCTATAAAATCGTGGTTCTGTGGAACAGAATCTTAAGAAGGAGAAAAATCTATTAGAAGTCATGGCGAATTTAGGTACTGACTTCAAAGTGCGAAAAGAGAGAAGGTTGTCTCACCTTATGGTCCGGAGAGTGATGTGTTATGATACAGCTGGTAGTAGACATGCTTCTGAATGAGGTATTGGAATGGATGGTTGCTCCTAGTGTGGAGTTGTGAGGGGCTTACAATATTGAAAGCTCATAAAACTGATAAAAAAAATAACATGACAATGACCACTGTTGTGACGTAATTTGTCTCTTCTGCTGCCACTCATATCCCATACATGGGATTACTGCATGCCCGAATATTGGCGGGAAGTAGCTGGGGAGTTAGATAGCTTTGCCCATGCTACATGATTGGTCCGTCAATGACGGCTAATACAGTTAGTATTCCTATAATTATGGGACCACATTTATCAGGTATTCCTAGTCTTTTATTTCTGTATTCAACTTCTCTTTTCATGTGTTATATCTGGCTTTCTCCTTATTCTACACTTCCCTCATCACAATGGTCTGTCAAATGAGTGTTTACGTCTATTCTGAGAAGCTGAGAAGCAGAAATGAGCTTGTTGGGGGCTGTGAAGAAATGAAAGAAGAAACATAGATTATTACAAGTTATAAATCTCATCATTGGGTCCATATTGAGCAACGTGTACCTTTCTAGAAGATTTCTTTTTTGGGTCCACCTTTTTAATACATTTTTATTGATTTACAAATATATTTTTACATTATTGTTATGTCATAAGCGGGACATGCTTCACCTATTTTTTAGACATCTTCAGCTGCTGCTGCTACAACCTAAGATCAAAACAGCCAGGATCCTGGATTTGCTTAAGTAATAAAATACTTAAAATCGTTAAGCTGGCATGAATTGTTTTAACTAAAAATATTTGTGTGTAATATATGTTCTGTAGAAACATCTGGCTGATGTGAATTGTTATGACTAGTGAACTGTGTTAACATGTGTCATACATAAAACATTTAGCTTACTTACAATTGGTCCATCTAAAAAGGGTGAGTTTACAATTATTACACATTTGATTAGAACACAATGATATGCTTTGAAAAACTTGTGATGACATTGGTTGGTTTAGGTTATTTAGTCCATGAAGTTTCCAGTAAGAGCACTCACATTGGATATTTTGGATATGCTGGGGTGTATACAGGTGAACTTATCAGAAGGGTCTGACACATCCCACTCTGATGAGTCTAGTGTCAGACCTAAGACAAAACACTGGTGAATAGAGCAAACGCCTGAAAAGCCTTACATCTGATATGTTTTTAAACACTGAGATTGCTGAGGAGAAAGCCTATCTATCTGAAGACGACAGTGTATGATGATGTGACACTGTAATTGTCCTGTTGTGTTTTCATGTTTGTCCTTGTCTACTGTTTTTGTTGCTCCCGGTGTGTTGCTTTTCATGTTTCTGTCTTTATATACATATGGTACTGGGTGGGAAAAATGAAACTGGCCTGGAAAATATTTACAATAGGACTGACATGGGATTGACCCTTGTTAATGAACATCACAGAAGATGCTGGAAATGGCCTCATCTGAAGAAATGAAGAGAACTGAGGATCCAAAACTCCTCACTCTACTTCACTCAGAAATCACCAACAGAACTCAACACGTGAAGGTTTATTTAGACCAGGTATAGTGAACCTTTACCGACTAGCGTGTCAGTGAAAGTCTTGTTTATTACTTTTGACTGTCTAGTGTGCCATAAGTTTTTTTCCTGAAAAAGCATCATCAAACCCCGTCATCTGACTTCATTTAAGTATCAGACTGCATTACATATAAATCCATTCGACTGAATGTTTCATGATTTTATTTTGCAAACATTATTTGAAAAACACATTTTAAAAACCAGGTAAATTTTAAGGATGAGGTATAGTTTTTACTTTAATAAAATGTGCAAAAAATATGACCATAGAATTAACTGAGATAAACTTCTTTATTAAAGTGTTCTTTCATCCTTCCTTAATCTGTTTACCCTGCAGGGTTGCTTCCCCCTCGGTCTCAGCAAGGGATCCCACCTCTACCGCCTCAAAGGCAGTGTCCTGGAGTGTGAGACTTTGGGTCAGTGGGATACAACTGGGGAGGAAGATCAGTAACTCGCCCAGGTGGCCTCACCTGCTATGCACAACAGGGGCCTTGTGGGGGAATAGGAATATTGGAAGGGATAGACAAGAAAGAGGGAAGGAAGCAGCCACGGTCTTAAGTTAGGTATTATCCTGGCATTTGCTTGGAGGGGAAGTGGGAAACCACTTTGAGGATGGCTGAGGTGGGAATCGAACCTCTTCCCCTCTACTCAGTTGACCTCCCGAGGCTGAATGGACCCTGTCGTAGCACTCGTACCAAGTTTCAAATTTCGTGGTACAGCTGGGAATCGACTCCAGACCTCCGGGGGTGGCAGTTAATCACACTAATCACTACACTACAGAGGCTAATTATTAAAGTGTAATGTTGCTAGCTATGTTCCTAGATTTTCGACCTATGTTACAAAAATTAAAATATGTTAGTATATGGTCTGACATGCCACAGACATCATGTTTGCGGGTCACCTAGTGACATGCCTGTCATAGGTTTGCCATTGCTGGTCTAGACGCTTTAACGCATTCACAACAGTAAATTTGTAAGGCTACAGATGCACGTCCTTTGTGATAATGTTTCGACACGACAATCTCTTAATTCCCACTTGCACAGATAAATGGCTATCCTTCACTCAAGAAATGTTTCTGGTGTTCTTACTCTCTTCGGATAGTTACAGTTGTTATTTGCTACAGGGCCTGTTTCACGCCATTTTGACACTGAGAATTTTTTGCATTGCAGACTTTGCCGGAGGTTTTGCCAAAACATTTCCAGTCTTAAAACTCTTGCACAACTTTTCCACAAATTGTGCTATGCATAACACTCAACAATGAACATGTACTGTTTTATAGTGAGTAACACTGTGTCTTTCATTCAACTGGTCACCAAACACGTCTGCTCCTTTCATTCACTCACACGTAATGACACAGTGACGTACTTGAGAGATGCGCATGTGCAGACGTGCGACAGCAACTAAATTGTGCATCGAAATCACGGTTTCCAGCATTTCCTGTAATGTACAGTTCTCCTGTTCATTAACAAGTGACAATTAATTCTGCATCAGACTAATAAAATAATTTCCGAGCCAGTTTTATTTTTACCATTTAAAACTCTCATGTAAGAACAAATATTTTTGAAAAGGTCTAATAATTGAGGATTATGGCAATATAAGAATCTCATATTTGGGTGTATTTCTGTACTGACTATATAGTAAAGGAAAAAATATTTTGTTGTTAGAAACATAACCGAAAACACTAAATATAGCAACCTAAAAAACACTCGTTCTTGAGTTTTGATATAAAAGGCAACTTAAGAAATGCGAACAGTGGTTTCAGCTATCAGTTTGTAAGAGACTTTTTTTTTTTTTGCTAGTGGCTTTACGTCGCACCGACACAGATAGGTCTTATGGCGACGATGGGACAGGAAAGGGCTAGGAGTGGGAAGGAAGCGGCCGTGGCTTTAATTAAGGTACAGCCCCAGCATTTGCCTGGTGTGAAAATGGGAAACCACGGAAAACCATTTTCAGGGCTGCCGACAGTGGGATTCGAACCTACTATCTCCCGAATACTGGATACTGGCCGCACTTAAGCGACTGCAGCTATCGAGCTCGGTAGTTTGTAAGAAACACCAAAATAATTGCCATGTAGAAAATCTTTGTAATAGAAAAAATGAAACCTGAAATATGCTTTTAATACAGAAACAAAAGCTTGAAATTTAAAGTACTGGTAGTGAGCTGCTCTATGGAAAAGTTATATATAACAAGAAGTGAAAAGAAAAGGAATGTGGGCAATAATTAAATGAAAGGGGAAGAATAAATTGAAAATTTAATAAATATGCTTTACTTGATATTGCATATTCATCATCATTTTCATTTCCCCTTGTCTAGCTCTTGCCAGAACGAGGTGTTGATGGCACTTCTCCACCATTGCCTCTCGTTCTACGACTCTTCTTCAGTAGTTGTATTCCAGTCCTGTCTTCTTTTTCTTATACTGTTCTTGACAAAGTCCATTCATCTTCCTCTGGGCCTCCCTCTTGCTCTCTTTCCTTCTATCTTAGTCTCCAACACTTGTTTCAGTATCCTTCTCTCCTCCATCCTCGTAACATGTCCAAACCATCTCAATTTATTCTTCGCCATCCTATCACTCTGTTTTTCCACCCTTATCTCTTTTCTGACCTCAACATTTCTTACTCTGTCTCTCCTTATCTTTCCTACCATAATCCTCATGAACTTCATCATAAAGCCTGAATTTTACTCTCATTTCTTGCTGTCAAAGTCCAAGTGTCTGATGTATATCTTAATATCTTAATCTTATACATTATCCCTTTACATTTCATAGGAACTTCTCTGCTCCACACCAGGTTCCTTACATCCTGGTAATAAGTACTTCCCGCTTGTACCCTTCTGCTGATCTCCTTATCCAACCTTGCATCTTGCATTATTTCACTTACCAAACCTGCAGATTCTGGGGTCTCCAATTTGATAGCAGACTAATGTGGCAGCCCCACATCCATCAGTTGAAGGTTGTCTGCATGAAGAGACTTAACATGCTTAAGTTTCTCAGTGAAACTTCATGGGGTGGATGACCATGCAGTGCTGCTACATTTCTACACAGCAACGGTCCTCTCCTGAATTGACAACAGTAGTGCGGCTTATGGCTCAGCATAAAAATCTACGCTGAGCCTTTTAGACAGTATTCACCATAGTCAAGTTAGGCCGGCAATGGGAGCTTTCCATACTAGCCCCATTCCCAGCCCACCAGTTGAAGCGGGAGTTCCATCTTTACGGACAAGGAGGCAGCAGTTACTCCTCACGTATGCTGCCAAAATTCGTGAAATGCAGCTACATACAAGCTATTAATGCATCTTAAGTACCCAATACCACCAGAGGTACCAAGACCGGCTGATTGCCACATGGCCAGTCAAGTTTCGAATTGATAGCTTAAAAGTATTGAAAGTATTGAAATATATTGAATAGGTGGAAATCAAAGTTTTATTGTTCTCCTTTTAAGAGACTTCAATACGGATAAAATGAGGATAGTCTCTTGCAATTGATAGCTTGTGTCATTCATATCATAGCTTATGGTTTTCATTTCTATGTTGACGTATAACTAACATAATAGAGTTTGAGGGATGTTCCACCATTCAACACATTGTAGAATATATTAAATTTATTAAGCGAAGACCGGTTTCGACTCCCTTGGACTCATCATCAGTTCTTGTAGAATACCAAATCAAGAGGAATCTGATAATCATCATTAGGGTAGCCTACATACATCCCAATTGGTTGACATAAGATATAATAAAATTATACACATAATGGCAATTGCCTAAAAACATATCAATGGGTTGTAAAACATAGTGACAAAATTATGCTCACAATGACATGAACAATTTTGCACTTTAAGAAAGATCTTGGTTCTGGGTTTAAATACTGTCGTGTGTTTATAGAATATGGAGCAGACTGTCGGTCTTGTTACAACCAATTTGAAAATATGTGAATCAGTTGAAATAAAAAAACTAATGAATAATTATATACATATTGACTGAAGACGCTTGGCACTTTAAGTAAGTTCTTGGTTCTGGATTGAAAATACTGTTGAGTGTTTGTGGAACACTGAACAGCCTTGTTGGTCATGTTTCAATGTACTTGAAAAAATGTGAATTAGTTGAAATATACGCATTGAACTGTAGCGTACACCTGATATGCAATACTTGGAACTTAAAAAGTTCTTGGTTCTGGTTTAAACTGTCATGTGTTACAGACTTGTTTGTCTTGTTTCAATCTACTGGAAACATATGCACTGGTTGAAAATATACTCATCGACATGAAACACATACGATGATATGAAACACATGGCGCTTTAAGAATGTTCTTGTTTCAATCTACTTAAACTAGATGAAATATATACACATTGAAATGAAATGCACACAGAGACAAACTACTTGGCACTTAAAAAGTTCTTGGTTCTGGTTTAAAAAACTGTCATGTGTTACAGACTTGTTGGTTTTGTTTCAATCTACTGGAAACAAATGCACTAGTTGAAAATATACACATTGACATGAAACACATGGCTCTTTAACCCGCCAGTGGTCGCTATATGAGCAAAATGCTCACGGTCATTGAAAATCATCTGCACTTTTATACAACATGTAGTTTCGAACTTGAGTCCTGTTGTACCTTCGCAATGCAGTTTTGAGAGAAGGACGGATGCACTGAGACGCAGATCTGTGACTACATATTCTCTTTGTCTGTGACCTTGAGAAGGGACAGGGAGGGAGGAATTATCCGCGACCGTCAATGGTGAGCAATTTGCTTTACGCACGACCAATCACGCTGGCACTAATTTCTGTGTGTGTTATAGTTTCGCTATTGTTGTATGCTGTTTCATAGTTGAAACAGTTCTTTGCAACTTATTGTATTAATGTGTTGTATAATATTAGTGCGTGATGATAGCTTCAAGTTGTGGCATTTTACCTTGGTTTGATGAAATTCCTAGTGATCAACTCGAGGGCGAAACATTGACCCCGACTGTGAGAATGAACACAGTGAACATAATACGGATACTGAACAGGCTGAGCCAGAAGAATGTGTTGAGGAACCGAACCTGGAGAGAAATCTGTAGCTGGCGAACAACATATGTTGGAGGTAAAGGAGAATTTTATGTTTAGTAACAATGTTTATATAGGGAAAAAATAGGGTGACAAAGTGGGGCAGACACCCACCAAGAAGAAATCCACACTCATGCACTTGTTTGAAAATAAAGTGACTCGTTCTCTTTGTGTAAGGGGCATTGCGAAAGACGCACACACTATTTTAGAAAGTTGGGAATTGTTTATCCCAGATACAGTTATAACTATCTCAGATTTATTACTATTTGTAATTTTTAATGTTCTTTATAACAATCATTTGAGATTTATTCTTATGTTAATTTAATGTGTTAATACATTTACGCCTGAAATCGGTTGGTATTTATCATGTAAACACGTCATATAATACCGTGAGCATTTTGCTCAATGTGTGACCACTCGCGTTACTTTTATCCTAGCGACCACTGGCGGGTTAAGAATGTTCTTGGATTTGGGTTGAAAAATATAGTTGTACGTTTGTATAACTCGGAACAGACTTGTCAGTCTTGCCACAATTATCTTGAAAACATGTGAACCTTTTGAAACAAAACTTAATGACTAATTATACCACACAATCACATAATGTTTGGTACTTTACGAAAGTTCTTGGATCTGGGCTAAAACACTGTACGTGTGTTTGAAGAACACAGTACAGACTTGTTGGACTTGTTTCATCTACTTGGAAAAATGAAACAGTTGAAATATACATTGACTTGAAAAGCTTAGTATTTTAAGAAAGTTTTTAGATCTGATTTAAAATTATTGCCTTGTGTTTATGGAACACTGAAAATAATTGTCGGTTCTATTTCAATCAACTTGAATATATGAAATAGTTGAAATGAAATACATTAGACAATGAAACATTTAACAAATGTAGAAATTGCTTGTTCTAGTTTATGTAATCTTGCAGTGCTTTTGTATAGTATGGAACAAACTTATTGGTTTTGTGGTGAGCTGATGTTACGAATAATTGGTAGATTTAAATTGGCTGAAGAGCTGGGGGAAAATGTACTCGCTGCACAAGTCAATTATAGTGGGAAATGATACAAACTTTTTAAAATGCAACATCGCACAAATACATAAAACAACTGCAGTTTTATGACATTTTAATACAAAAACATAAAATTTCCAGTCTTATATTGAGACCAAAAATTAATAGGCAATCCCAAGACCTCCCATGCCTTTATGTATGAAAGGCACAAAGTTAGTGTTCTGGTCATGATTACATAATCGTATAGGATAATATTAAAATCTAGATTTGTGTTAAGAAAGAGCAGTTTCGATTCCTGCCTGAAAGCCCAGTGACTATACAATGCCCTGTGGGAAGTGCCACACACCTGGTCGCCAATACTATAAAAAAAATTAAAACAATTAACTTCAAACCCTGGACATAATGTAGACGTTTCACAAGAATGAAACTTGTTCAGTCTTCAGGTAGATCTGTAGAAATGTGCTCGCTCTCTGGTTTATGATTTCCGAGGATTCTCTAAACAATACGACCCACATGCGATGCTAAGATGGTCCCTAATGCAAGTTCATTGTGGATCGCTCTTCTTGGTATTAGCTCTAATTATTGCAATGATGAGACCTTAATGCCAAGATTCATAGGTCTGCTGTAGCCATCCTTCTGTGACATACAGCTTCTTCAAAAATGATTTATCGAGGGTTGTGTTGATGGGACTGAAATTTCTGGACGAATGATCTGGGAAATCACTCCTTTGAAGAATGAATAATGAAGGATATTTACAACGGGATTTAATTAGGATGCTCAGGGGACCACGTAATCTGAACACCGGGGAAATGTAGCTTCCGGGAACGGATAATCGAGGTTCCACTGTATTGTCATTTAAAGTCTCTAGTTCTGTATTATTGACTCCCCAGATCACTATGTCATCTGCAAACAATAATATTTTCATATGCCCTCCACATCTTGCCTTTGTTTCCTTTAGAATTTTATCCACAACAATTATAAACATAAGTGGAGACAATACACTTCCCTAGCTTAGTCTAGTTGGTTTCTAAACCAATTAACACTATTGTATCCCTTCTCTAGATAAAGGAATACCATCACCATATATTTTCCATATTCCCACTGCTTTTCCATCAGTAATCTCATGGTAAATATAGGGTCTATCATTGACTGCCCTGTCAAAAGCCATACTGCTCTTCTAAATTTCTTTCCACCCTTGCTCTCATCCTCCTTCCTATTATTCTCTCCAATATTTTAGCTACTTGTGACAACAGTGTAATTCCTTGATAAATGTTACATACCTTCTTACCACCTTTCTTAAATACTGGTATTATTACACCTTTACACCAACCATCAGGCACTTGCTTTTTCCTCCTATAGCAGCCTATGTAACCAATGGAGACCAATAGTTCCTGCTGCCTGTATCATTTTCACACATATTTCATCCATCCCTGCAGCTGTTCCTGTTTTCATTTGTTTAACAGCCATTTTCACCTCTGCCATTGCAATATCACTCTCTGTTTCTGAATCATCCTCATTTACCACTCGACTCTCTCTTCACATAATTTCTCACATTCAGGAGTTTATCGAAGTAATCTTTCCACCTATTCTTTATCTCTTCTGGGTCTGTTATTACATTTCCACTCTCTTCCTTCACTTGTTTGTGTAGATTTTTTCTCTCTTATTTTTTACCAATCCATACATAATCATCATCATCATCATCATCATCATCCATCACCAATATCCTACTCCAGTCGTCCAGGTGTGGTTAACAAGCCTCTTCCACTCCTTTCTGTCCTTCCACTTTTCCTGCTCCATTACTTCTGCCACATCCAATCCAGCTTCTCTAATGTCATTCAAAATCTGATCCATCCACCTACTTCTCGGTCTTCCAACTGGTCTCCTTCCCTTAACTTCTCTTTCCAATTCCCTTCTTGCTACCCATTCCTTTCCCATTCTTTTTTTTTTTTTTTTTGCTATTTGCTTCACATCGCACCGACACAGATAGGTCTTATAGCGACGATGGGACAGGGAAGGGCTAGGAGTGGGAAGGAAGCAGCCGTGGCCTTAATTAAGGTACAGCCCCAGCATTTGCCTGGTGTGAAAATGGGAAACCACGGAAAACCATCTTCAGGGCTGCCGACAGTGGGGTTCGAACCTACTATCTCTCGAATACTGGCTGCACTTAAGCGACTGCAGCTATCGAGCTCGGTCCATTCTTTTTACATGTCCGAACCATCTCAGTCTTGCTTTCTGTATCTTCTGTACTACGGTTCTATATTTAGCTCTTTTCTGATTTTAATATTTTGAATTCTATCTCTTCTTGTCTTTTTAACCAATGTTCTTAAATATTTCATTTCTACTGCTTGGATCTTACTATCTTGTCTCTTATTAGTTACCAGCATTTCTAGTCCTATGTTACAATTGGTATGAAATACTGTTTATATAATGTTAAATTCGTTCTCTTGGGTACTTTGTCATCCCATAAAAGCTCTCTGATTTGATGATAAAATGCTGTACTTTTACTTAGTCTGTTAATAATTTCAGGGTTGATTTCATTACTTCCATTAATAATGCCACCCAGATATGTAAACTGTTCTACATTCTCTAACAGTTCTCAGTCTATGTTCACTTGGCTTCTCTTTTTCTCTTTTCCACAGTGCATGACTACAGTTTTCTTTTTACTAATTATCATTCCAAACTCCTTCAGATTTTCATTCCAAATGTCCAGTCTCCTTTGTACTTCCTTTTCTCCCTTTCCCCAAATCACCTCATCATCTGCAAAAACCAAAGCATTCCCTTCATCACTATTGATACTCTGTTTTACATGTTTTATGATTTCATCCATCAATATAATAAACAATTAATGGCGACCGTGTACTTCCTTGCTTGAGACCTTTTTTTTGTATAAAATATTTCAGAGTCATCACTCCCCACTTGTATACTGCTTTTACTCTCATGATATAACATTTTTATCTTGTTAATGAATGATTTTGGTACATTCCTTTTCAGTAGGCATTCCCATACATGTTTTCTCTTAACTGTATCATAAGCTTTTTCCAAATCCAAAAATATGAAGATGATTTCCTTGTTCTTTTCCAGATGTTTTTCCATAATCGTTCGCACTGTAAATATCAAGTCTATTGTTGATTTATTCGGTCTAAAGCCTTATTGTTCTTCCTGTAACTGTGTTTCTATTATATCCCTCAGTCTTTTGTCTAAGCCTTTCTCCATTATTTTTAGCCCTCTATAATTTTCACATTATTTCTTCCTATTTCCTTTTTTGAACAGTGGTACAATCCTTCCTTGTTGCGAATCTTCAGCCATCCTTTTATCCTTCCATATGTCATTGAGGGCTCGGTATATCCAATGTAGTCCACTGCTTCCTGCTGCCTTAATCATATCAGCATTGAATTCATCTTTTCCACTTGCTTTACCTTTGGTCATTGCTTTCACTGCCCTTTCAAGTTCCAACCATCTTATCGGGTTCTCTTCTTTTTCTCTGTCTATTATTTCCATTTTGTTATATCCTTTTTCCTCCAAGCAGTCATCCTCATTATAAAGTTTTTCAAAATACTTTGCCATCACCTTCTGAACCCTTTTTGTCATGTACTATGGATCCATCTTCTCTCTCTAATGCCTTGATTTTTTCTTGATTTATTCTTTTCGATTTTATTACTCTGTATAATAGTTTCTGATTTCCTCAACTATCTTGCTCAATTTTGTTGCCAAACTCTCCCAAACATTTCTCCTTTTCTTCCTTGATACTCTTCTTTACTTGTAGTTTCAATCTTTTGTATTCCACATGTAACCTTTCTATCTTCTTCTCATCCCTCTGATACGTTTTTTGCTTTTCCTTGTCCATTTCTTTCTTCACCTTGTTCCTTTCTTTTATTTCTTTTTTTATTTTGTCTGTCCACCACCGTGTCTCCTTTCCCTTAAACTTTGCTTTTGTTTTCCCGCATACCTCAATTGCTACTTCCACAAATGTCTGTCTTAAATTGTCCCACTCTTCTTCTCCACTTTATATTTCCGTGTTAAGGCTCGCTCACACCCAGCGGAAGGGAGACGCGGAGAGAAGAAGTTCCGAGAAGAATTTTTCCCGTATGCACTCATACCTACAGGAAGCGCGTCTCGCCATTTTGACAGCTGTTATCATCTGTCACAGTAGTGTGTGAAGCGTGACTCAGTCGAACGCAACTAATGGATTGCTTGTTAGCTCTTGCTCTGTTGGCTGAAGATGCTGAAAGGGAAGAACAAAGGCAAAATCGAAGATTTTGGGTCCACGACATAAATTTATCCAGGAATTTAAATGGTGAATTTTGTACATTGTTTCAATCACTGTTGCGCGATGAAGAGAAATTCAAAGTGTATTTTCGAATGAGCATTGTGAAATTTTAACAGCTATTTCAGCTTGTTGAAGAACATTTAAATAAGCATTTTACGAGATTTCATGAACCTATATCAGCGACCCTACGACTGGTTGTATGTTTAAGGTGAGTTAATTATGTTGAATATTTGAATAGTTCTTAATGTTCAATTTATTACAAAACTCTAGTGGCATACATATACACAACTAGAACTACGTAACAATATATATTAAGTATTAAAATCAGTGATGTACTAGTACTCAAGTGGTTCTGTTAATACATATAACTTATAAAATCTAAACTTAACTTAAGCTATTGCCAATTAACTGAATTATGATAATTCCAATGATACAGTGGTCTGTGCCATTCTAATTACCCGCATTTCACAGTCTGTAACAGTATCTAACACACTTTTTTTTTTTTTTTTTTTTTTTTTTTTTTTTTTTTTTTTTTTTACTTCAACTTGAATTTTGGGGGGGAAGGATTTCACGGTTTCAGCCATGCTTTGAAAGAAACAAGAAATGGGATCTTGCACTGCCGAACTAATATTAGTCTTTTCCAAGTACTCTTTGAACACTTTAGCTACAGAGAGACTCTGATCTTTCTTCCTCTTACGATTCTCATAAGCAGGCCTGTTAATTAGGGATGACGATGCTGAAAGAGGAGAATCCTCACACACACACTAGTAAAGGCTTGTACTTCAGTGGCATCACTTTCCTCTTGTGTGCCTAGTGTCTCAATATTTGATACCGACTTTGTTGACATATGAAGAGTTTGAGGAAATATAATTCCTCCTCATATTTCCAGTTTTTCTTTTTTTCACTTTCCCCCCTTTACTGACACTCTTTTCTCTTGAAGCCATTGCTTTTCTATAGCATTCCCTAATACTTTTCCATTTTTCCTTGCATTCATTTCCTGAAAGAAAGATATACTTGAAATTAATTATAATAAAACAAGAGCATGGGCAACAAAACATGCTGCTATCTGTAATTTATAAAGTCTCAAAAATAGGACAGTTAGACTATTGTACTCTCATTTGTTTTCAGATTTCTTGCTACTGGTGACAGTTTCAAAACAACTGCATTCAGCTTCCGGCTTGGCCATTCAACAGTAGTCACTATTGTTCATGAAACATGCAGGATTTTGTAGGAAGTTCTTCAGCCAATAGTAATGCCTCAACCGACATCGGAAGTGTGGAAAAGGATTGAAGCAGGCTTTCAAGACAGATGGCAGTTTCCAAACTATATTGGTGCAATAGACGGCATACATGTATCAATTCAAGCACCTGGAGGGAGTGGATCTACATTTTATAATTATAAACACTTCTTTTCCATTGCTCTCCTTGAATTAGTGGATGCTGGCAACAAATTTATTTGCGTGGATGTCAGTTCATATGACTATAACAGTGACGGTGGCGTTTTTCGAAATTCTAATCTTGGAAAAGGATTGGAAAACAACAGTCTTAATGTACCACATGGGAATCCTTTGCCAGGGACTGAAGTTGCCATACCACATGTTGTGATTGAGGATGAAGCATTTCCTTTCCGAAAGTACTTACTTCTTTTTTTTTTTTTTGGCTATTTGCTTTTATGTCGCACCGACACAGATAGGTCTTATGGCAACGATGGGATAGGAAATGCTTAGGAAGTGGAAGGAAGCGGCCGTGGCCTTAATTAAAGTACAGCCCCGGGATTTGCTTGGTGTGAAAATGGGAAACCACGGAAAACCATCTTCAGGGCTGCCAACAGTGGGGCTCGAACCCACTATCTCCCGATTAATGGATACTGGCCGCACTTAAGCGACTGCAGCTAAAAGTACTTACTAAGGCCCTATCCAAGAGCCCAGTTAGAAAATAACTATGAGAAAAAGGTTTTCAATTATCGTTTAAGTCGAGCTCGCAACATCGTAGAAAATACATTTGGTATAATAACTCAGAAATTTAGGGTGTACCAGTGACGGTTGCAATTGACACAAGCACACGCTAGAGACACTGTGTTAGCAACGTGCGTTATCCGCAACTTTTTGAAAGATGATATTACTAGCCTTCCGGAGGAGCCAACATTTGTCACGGGACGTACAGCATTTCAGCCGTTATAAAATATCAGGGGAAATGCTTCTGTAGAGGCAATGGCAATTAGAGACAATTTTAAAGAATATTTCAATACCATAGGCGCAGTTAAACGGCAAAAGAACATCATGAATCATGGACGTCAACCAGTTAATTGACTGAACATTATTATGTCTCTAAAGTCAGAATGTGGCTATGACCAAACGTATATCAAGTAGTATGCAGTATATGGCAATATTAGTAAATATATAACAGTATACTGTTCTGCACAAATGAAATTCCTGAAGAACAAAGCCTAACAATGATCTGATTTTACAATAACGACAGAATTATTTAATTTCCACTGTATTCTGAAATACACATAATTATAAATAATATTTATTACCTTCTCTAAAATAGTTATGTGACACCGAGGTATCACATTTAATCGTCTTCTCCCCCCCCCCCCCCCCTAACGTTTTTGGACCTGGGCTAATCCCTGTGGAAATTAGTATCTTACTACCTCAATTTTCTGTGTATTCAGTTTGCTGAATTTCTTATCTCCTTCTAGTTTTATGATTCACTACCACTTTATGGTAGCGCTCTGGTCTGAGTAACGACCTGATCTAAAGGGCTCCTTGTACGTACTGACATCTGTGCAGAGAACTGGTACTACGATGCTCAGCTCCTTGACCAATGAGAGCTCGTCTCGGACAGCTTGTTGAAGCTCGCTCGAAGCAAGAGACTCATTTTTGTGCTGGCGGCTGGTTGGTGATGGACGCGTGTAGTATGTGCCTCGTGAAGGTGAAGATTTTACTCGGAACAATGGAGAATGGCTGAATACTACGTGTGTGAGGGCTCTCCTCATAGCCCTCAACATCGGGTGATACCTCATTCATCGTGAAAACGTCCACAGACTGTATGTATTTTATTTAAGTCTATCTATCTGCGTTTGGGAACCAGAGTATTAAATGGCGACGCGGCGTGGCTTCAAGGTTCTGTTCTATTTTCGATATTGATGAACCCCCCCCAAAAAAAAAAGGAAAAACTGTACGGATGTGTGAGACGTGTCTAAGACCCTAATGCTTTAAATTTGTTCACTCTCGGCTAAATTTTAATGATATGTTTTCAAAAAAAAAAAACTTGGGTAGTATGTCATTATAGGGCATATTCATTTAATCACGTGCTATAATGGTCATGTAAACTTGTAACGTTGTTCTGGACGTATGGTAAATTACATTCTAAATTGTTCAAGAGGAAAAAGGAATACGATAGAATACTAATTTTTACTCTACTGTTAAGCTCATCACAATTTGGTCTAACTTGAACTACTTAGCCCTAACCAAGAGCCGGTTTGTTTATTTAATTTTTGCGGTCCGGTTTTATATTTTCTTCCGTCTTGGTCCGTACTACCTAAATAGTTGCCTTTTTTGCCTCGTTCCTGGTTTCCTTTCGGTGTGTATCTTTGATTTTGCGTTGTTTTGAGCGTGGGCCTGTTACCATGACAACGTATGTTGTACGGTGATTGTTAATGTAAACATTTCCGTTGACGAATGATTTTGGTTCCTTGTTTCCCTTTCTGGGCTTGATGACCTGTGTTTCCTTTCTATTTTATTGAATGTTTTGTGCTTCCCCTTTTCTTGTACCTTTGTTTTGAATTTTCCTAATTCAATTTATATTTTTAACTTCTCCCTGCGCGTAGTGTTTAAGGTGAATTTTCTTTCTGGGCTCCTGGTAAGACCTGTCCTTGAGTAGGACTAGGTGGTTCATGTGGTTTTTGGTAGTTTAAAGGCTGATTCTTTATTTTAACCAGATACTATTTTCATTATCACATTACTTCTAGTATAGTGGGGCCCCCTAATATCTTTTAAATATGATTAATTTATTTTCTTGGTAATAATTCTATTTCATGTTAATTACTAGTCTTTCTATTTTACTACGTGGGCGTTTTCTTATTACTAATTGGAAGGTTTAACTTTTCTCTAATAAATTCTACTTACCTTTGCATGAAAACACTGGTGTTGTTCTTTCAAATGAATTACTCATCTGATACTGGATTTTTATTTTACTTGGTTTGATGTGTCACCCACTTCTTCTTGTGGTAAGTAATTTACTGATTTTATGGTTACGTTTTGTGGGTGCCTAGTTACGCTTCCTGACCTAATTTTGTCTATTCTGACTCTTGGTGTGTCCTATTTTATTTCTTGTTGATTTATACGTTGCTGGCCTTACCGTAGTGTTCTGGGTTTAACTACGTTCGAGTCATATGTAAGATACAATATGCTGGATATGCAAGTGACATTTAAATATCGTATTCTATTACCTCAAATGGAGATTGTGATTTAAATTGATGACTTGTGGATAAACAGCCTTTACCTGAACACTGTTATACTACGAGGACAGATCAGAAAATAAGTTGCACTTCCCAGTTATGGCCATTTATTACACCACCTATACAACAGCAACACGACTATAACAACATACACTGTAACGTCACTTTTCCACATAGTTTCCAAAAGACTCCAAACATTTCTGCAAACGCACAACCAACTTGTCGACGCCGGATGCGTACAAATTTCCTCCAGCGTTCTGCAACCACTCGAAGACAGCGGCCTTCACCTCCTCATCGGTCTGGAAACATCGACCACCGAGCTCCGTTTTGAGCTTACCGAACAGATGAAAGTCACATGGCGCTAGGTCAGGACTGTACGGTGGATGTTGCCAGACCTCGCACTTGAAACGCTGCAGCAGTTCTCTCATTTGGCGGGCCTTGTGAGGTGTTGCATTATCGTGCAACAAAATCACACCGGCGCTCAATTTCCCCCGGCGCTTCTCTTTAATTGCTTTATGCAACCGGTGCAACATTTGACAAAACGACGCCACGTTGATCGTCGTTCCATTCGGCAAGAATTCCACGTGCAGCAAACCCTCCATGTCAAAGAACACTGTCGCCATAACCTTACCGGCTGAAGGTTGAACCTTGGCCTTCTTTCGTTGTGGTGATAAGGGGTGCACCCATTCCATTGATGTTCGCTTCATTTCGGGGGTGAAGTGGTGAACCCACATTTCGTCGCCTGTGACGATTCGCCACAGAAACCCGTTGCCGTCTGTGGCATAGCGTTGCAAAAATGCCAGGGAGGATTGGAAACGTTGTCCCTTGTGCTCATCGGTGAGAAGACATGGGACCCATCTTTGACACAGCTTACGATATCCAAGGTCCTCGTGAACAATGGTGAACACACTGCCATACGACATGTTCAACTGCGTTGCGATTTCTCTCAGTTTAATGTGCGGGTTCTGTCTAATGATCGCATTCACACTGTTGACCTTTGCACGGGTCCTGGACATTGCGAGCCTGCCTTCACGATGGTTGTCCGTGATATCCGCGTGACTGGCTTCGAATTGCTGACACCGCTTTACGATATCTTGCCGGAAAATGGCCCGCCCCCCATACACTGCACTAATTTCACGATGAATGTCCGTGGAATTCTTCCTTTTAGCCCATAGGAATTGGATTGTCGCATGCACCTCATATTTGGAGTGAACGTCCAGTTGACGCGCCATAGCATTTGGCCGCTATTCACACAATACTAGACAAGACACCACAGTGACCTGCCTAACAGACGTGTGGGCAGTGTCTGTCCCTTTCTCCGCTGTGCCCATGTTTGCGACACACAGCACGCTACTGCAGCGCGTTAGTGCAACTAACCTTTTCATCCACCTATGTAAAATATCAACATTATTATTGAATTTTCAATTTTAAAAGTACCTTACCTGTTGCATTTCCCAGTTCCTTGCTTATCTCATCCCACGCATTATCTCTTGCAATGAAATGAAATGGCGTATGGCTTTTAGTGCAATGGTATTGCTATATAACTTATGACATTTATCATATAGAAACATGTACTTTTCAACTACCATAATTGAATAAGTTTCTTGCAATCCATTTTCAGCACAGCCCAGTTTAAGCGTCTCTCAGGAACGTGAATATATGCAGAGGAAGCAAGCACTGTGCTGTGTACTGCCAGTGTACCGCATGGACTCGACAGGGTTCCGAAAACACCCGACTACTTTACGAATGTTACCGAAGTTATATTCCGGTGGGAGGAGCGGAAGAAATATTCTCGCCAAGCAACTTCCTCGTCTTCGGCGTAGCGTATTTCCCCTCCAGTTTGTGTAAGTGTGAGCCACTGCATCTAATACGCAGTAAAAGAATATTTTCCTGCCTTCGCGTCGCGTATCCCTTCCGCTCGGTGTGAGCGGGCCTTTAGGCAACTTCCTTTTTATACAATCTTGGAATGCCATTCTTTTATCCTCCTCCTCCAATTCCCAAATCCTGATCTTTGGTTTCTTCTTCAATACAATTTTAGGGATTTTTACTTGTTTTAATTCCACAATTAATAATCTATCATCACCTTCCATACTTTCACATCCTTTTTCTCACCATTTACATCCTTTCTCAACTCTTGTGTGAATCTCCCCCCAAAAATTTTATTTTCCTCATTTACCATTTTTTTACACTTAGTTTTAATTTCCTGATACTTAATCTTACTTTCTTCTTTCCTAACTCTATTCAATACTTGCCATGCTTTCTTCATTTGTTTAACAACCTCCTTCACCTTTTCATTCCATCCACTCTCATCGAAATTCTGCCACAAATCTTCTCTGCAGAGCTTACGAATGTGTTTTTAAATTTGGTCCATTCTTCTTTTAGACTTTCCATTTCTGATATAATGATGTGTTGTTTCAATTCCTCCTGAAATTTCTCCTGAGTTTTTTTATCTTTCAATTTCTATACTTTTATTTTCTTCTGTCTTATTTCTTTTACTCTCACAATTTCACCTATTTTCAATTTTGCTACCAGTACTCTATGCTACTCCGTGGCCTGCTCTGTGTAGTGCTGTTACATCCATTAACAGTTTATGATATATTTTCCCAATCAAACAATAATCAATAACTGTTTTTGTTCTTCTTTCACCTCTGCTATACCCAGTGCCCTTACCACTATTTTTCTTTCTAAACCAAGTGTTACCCAAAATCATTCTATTTCTTTTACAAAAATCGATGAATTTATTTCCCTCGGTGCTTCTTTCTCCATATGCAAATGGGCCAATCACTTCTTCTTTACCATTTCTGTCATTTCCAACCTGCGCATTGAGGTCTCGCATGACTTGATGACTTCGAGTGTCTCCAAGAATTTCTCTATACTTACCTCACTGTTTCCAGTTTGGGATGCATAAACTTGGATAAACTCTTTCACTCTTTCTTCCGTCCTCAGTCGTACTTTGATTATTCTATCACTAACATGGTCTTTCCCATCCACATTTTCGTCCAGGATTTTGTTAACAATCATCACTCCTACTCCATTCCTTACCTCGCCTCTTCCACTCCAGTACAGGGTGTACCCTCTACTCGTCCTCTTCACTCCCTTTCCCCTCCACTTGACCCCACTCACTCCCATCCTTGCAACATTCCCTTTCTCCCGTCTGGCTACATGGCTAAATGGTTAGCGTGCTAGCCTTTGGTCACAGGGGTCCTGGGTTCGATTCCCGGCAGGGTTGGGAATTTTAACCTTAATTGGTTAATTTCGCTGGGACGGGGGCTGAGTGTATGTGTCATCTTCATCATCATTTCATCCTCATCATGACGCGCAGGTCGCATACGGGCGTCAAATCAAAAGACCTGCATCTGACGAGCCGAACATGTCCTCGGACACTCCCGGCGCTAAAAGCCATACGTCATTTCATTTCATTTCATTTCCCTTTTTCCCAAAAATCAATCAACTCTTCTGGCTTTTCTGTCAGGGTCATAACATTTATTATTCCTATCTTCATAATATTAATTGCTGGTTGCCCAGTTATCACAGCTCCCCCAGCTCAAGAACTGCGCGTCGCTTTTAGCAGGGTATGCTGTAACCTTTTCCGAGGCTATTGTCATGATGGAGTCGCTACTACCAAAGGCTACTACCAGCGATTATTCAGGCTGCCCCTTGCATGGAGAACAAACACTGCTTATGAATAGTGTAATCATACTATTCCCCGAGTACTGGGCTGTCTCTTCTGCACTCTTTACCGTTCCAAAGTCCTTCTTCTGTGCTGTAGATTCTGTTGAGGTCTTTGCTCGTATTGCATATAGAAGAATGTAAAAACATGAACAAAATAGATTGCCAAGATAAGATACAATACTTCAAGTTTAATTTTTCACAAGACTTTGTAGTGTTGTGGTTTTGTTTTTAGTAATTTATTAACTTTACCAGGTGTATGCACAAGTCTTTTCCGGTTTCACTAAGAGATGGCGCCAGGAAACCGCACGCAGCATATGAATTTGACACATACTTCAGTTTGTTTGTCTGACACTAACCCACCAATACACACATGTTAAGTGCACCAAACACTAGCGTCTGTGTTGTATCATTCAGTGACCATGTCGACGTTTGTGCCTGAAAAGGAACATTTGCAGTACGCATTGCATTTCTTATTTAATCAAAAGAAAAGGGCTGTGGAAAGTCATCGTTTTCTGGTACAAACACATGGTGAATATGCTCCACTGCTTAGAACATGTGAGACATGGTTTTGATACTTTAAATGTGGTAATTTTAATGTGAAAGAAAGTGCACGCTCTGGTAGACCACAAAAGTGCAAAGACTCTATGAATTCTTGAAGCCCCCAAAAACTGTTAATGTACAATGCTATCGCCAACAAGTCATTCATTTAAATCATGCATTGATTGAAAGACGACTGGAATGGTCCACAAGACATGGCAAAGTGATTTTGTTACATGACAATGCGCCGTCTCATACAGCAAAACCAGTAAAAGACAACTTGAAATCACACCCGCTGTACTGCCCCTGACCATGACCTGTTCGCATCAATGTGGGATGCGCCCGCAGAGCAGCACCATAGCAATTTCGAGGAAGTTGGAAAATGGCTTGACAAATGGTTTGCAGCAAAAGACAAGCAGTTTTTCTGGCATGGTATTCATAATTTACCTGAAGGAAGGGGGAAGTGTGTAAAAGCCAATGGCCAATATTTTGAATAAACAAAAAATGAATTTCCGTTGAAAATTACCACAGAAACTGGCAAAAACTTATGCATACACCTGGTATAATCTATCTTTAAGGCTGAAGAAGGCCCAATGGGGATGAAACATGTACCAATTGTGTGAATTTTCGAAAATATTTCTTTTAAGACACACTTTTATTGACTAAGGTGGACCAATTCTATAATCTGTTTTCTTTTAAGGATGTAAACTAAGCTCTGTAGAGCTCCCTCTTGTGGGAACTTGACATTAAGGATTACAGTAGAACCTCGATAATTTGAAATCGGTTAATTCAAAATCCCGCCTAATTTGAAGAAGCTCTCGTTCCCGGAAACATGAGATACAGTTTTGCAAGTTATTTCAATTGTTTAATTCGAAATACGGATAATTCGTAATTCGAAGTACAATGTCGGCCCCATTACCGAAATTCAGACTTTTAATTCGAAACTGCCTTTACATTTTAAAACAATAGTATGTTACAGAGTAATTTCAACTCGAAATTTATCCGCTCCGTGTCATAACAGAACGCGCATTCCGGAACGTGGAGGGGTAGCTTTCCGCACTTGCACTCACTTCGGTGGGTCTACAATGCGCTTCATGATTGCTAAGTTGAATGAAATCGGAATTATTTTGTGTTCAACCTTTTAAGGAACGCCGTAATATCACGCAACATGCAGTGTGCGGGAAAACAGAATCCGCGAACACTGGCGATGCCGACAGTTGACGAAAAAACGTGGCAAATATAATAAATTCGTAGGCACCGAACAATATTGACATTGCCGGTGAAACTGCATTGCTTTATTTTAATGCGAGCCCGAACGGTCTTATGGTTTTAAAGGAGAAATTGCCAGCCGGGAAATCGTACAGTGTGAGGGATGGGGGTCATAGTAGTGTGTTGCAATGCACATGTAAGCGAGATACTTTATCCCCTCGTCATAGGAAACTTCGATAAACCACAATGTTTTAAGAGCGTCGGGCACTTTCCATGCCAGTACAAAGCATCTATAATAAAAATGCAAACAGTAAAGAAATCTAAAAAATAATGCCTTTGCACAGGGGAACCGGCATAATTTATCCTCGTCTTTGAATTGTGCGATTTTTTTTTCTTTCGTTGCGTGAGGTTATGTTTGTCAGTGATTTATCCAAGCGCATTATTTGAACATTGTAAATGCACCTTGGATAGATTTCGGAAATAGCTTTTTCCATGGCATTTGAAAGGTTTAAACTGTGAATCGAGGTGATTGCATGTATTAATGGGTCTTAGAATACTTCATGACCCGACAAGTGTTTACATTTCTGAAGTACGAGAGAAGTGCCATGGCGGGAAATCATACAAGGATAGAGTCATAGGAAAGTTCAATTTTAAGGGCATGGGGTACTTTCTGTGTAAGTACAAGGTATCTAAAATGCATACAGTATAGTAATCCAATTAATAAAGAACTTGCACATGGGAGCGAGCATAGATTTCTCCTCGTCTTTGAATCATGTTTTTTTTTTTTTTTTCTTTCTTTCATTGCGTGAGGTTATGTTTACCAGTGAGATATCTGAGTGCATTATTTGAATACTGTAAATGCACCTTCTTGGATACATTTTGGAAATAGTTCTTTTTTCATGGCATTTGAAAGGTATAAACTGTGAATCAAGGTTTAATGCATGCAATAACGGGCCTTACAATATTTTATAACACGGCAAGGGTTGGTGCTTCTGAATTGCGAATTGGCGATTAATTCTAAATCACGTAATTCGAAGTCCGATTTTTGAGTCCCAACGACTTCGAATTAACGAGGTTTTACTGTATATACTATAAGACATCTATCTAGGGAGGATTTGAAAAACTTGGAATTAAACTCATTGTTTGATATACTGTTTAAGACTGGAAGATGTATAGGTGACCGAGTACCTAGCTCAAACCGTTGGTAAAGTTACACTAGAATTACCAGTAATTGTTGCTGGCTTCCTACTACTACTGGCTGTGGTTTGAATTCTGACCAGTGCTAGTGGGATTTTTGAGATAAAAGGCCAAGTTCCTATTGTTCGGACCCCACGTAAAGCTGGAAGTTTTGTGGCTATTATACAACATCAAAAGTCATGTAAAAACAACAAGCTTGCTTTCAGAAACTAAAAAACAAAAGACAGGGCAAGTGCTACCTAAAGCAATGAAACGTGGAGATGACAGAAAGGTACTCACTTTGGGTTACGCAACAGACAGAGGAGCTCTTCGATGCGGTCAAATACAATCTTCTTATCTTCTGGCAATGTGTCTGGGAGTCCAGCCGCCACCTGAGCTCGTACTTTGCCGAGGCAAAGCACTGTTCGAGGGATGAAGTCTGGACACCTGCTCGCAAGCTACAAGCAAAAGTATTTGTTACAGAACAAAGAGACATCTCCCAAGAACTAAAAACTGAACAAAATTACATTTGGCCTTTTTACCAAAGTGTTGGTGTGGATGCTCAATGCAGATTTGACCCAGCTTTATGGCCTGCTGCCCTTCCCCATTTGAAGGAACTGTGTGTTTCTGTGTTGCGTTACACACAGGTGAAGAGATGTGTGTTAACACAAACACAAACATCCATCCCCCAAGCCAATGGAATTAACTACACACAGTTAGAATCCTCAACCTGGCTGGGAATCGAACCTCAGGCCCTCTGAACCAAAGGCTAGTTCGCTGACCATTCAGCCAACAAGTTGGGCATTTTCTATGTTGAAATGACTAACAATAATCTAATAAGAGAAATTACAACAGGCTCTGAAACACTTCTTTCTGCACCACAACACTATTGGAGTATACGTAAAGGAAGTTAACAAATTCACAGAGAGAAAGAGAGTCTTTTAATCCTTCAGAAAAAAAAAAAAAAAAAAAAACCAAGGGGGTGAAGAAACCTTGTAAATTATTCAATAAAATTTTAGACTAGTGTTGTTTATATCAGATCTGTCAGGTAGTGACGGGCAGCCTGAGACTTCTTGAGACTAGCCCCTGTTTTTCACGAGAAATGTTGAGAGATCTCGAGAGCATTTCTCCATATTTAGTGCGAGTAGCATGTCGTAGGCCTGCAGGTAAACGAAGCGGAATGTTGTTTGTGCCAAGTATGCGAGTAGCAAACCACGGACCTTCTCCATTCCATAAATAAGTGTCAGCAAGCAACTAGGCTGTTCATTTTTACCAAGATCTATTTTTGACGCAGTATAACAGTTATAAAGGATACGCATTCTGGCATTGTATGCAGCGGTAAGTATACAAATGAGTAGGTTAAGTTCAGAAACCGACGGCTACTGTAGGTGTACATCGTTATCAGACCCCACATTCAATATCCACCTGATCAGTGCTTGTGTTTACTGACATTATGATGACGAAAGAAAAGAATCCTTACAATGTTACAGAGTATTCGCGTCATAATTAGGTACTTCAATATATGATGGTGCAATGTGTAATTGTGTGGAACAGTACATGACAAGTTAAAGACGATCTCCGAAACACAACGTAAGTCGTTGACGTCGGATTATTTTAAAGAGATGCCACATAGCACAGCGCGCTATGTTGTTTACTCAAAAGAACTAAAATACATAAGCAGGGATACTTCTGGGGTGATCCGGCATTTAAAAACACGTAACATCACTGGAGGGGAATCGTCACAGAGAACACCTGCGGCCTGGTCTGCACCACAAGAAGTTACCCTGTCAACAACAATTGCGAGGTATCCAGATAAGTGTACATCTTATCTACAGTTATTGACATATTCTACAGGGTTATTCAGCCAAGATGTCCACCACAAATAGGTCGTGAACCATTTAAGATACTGACATTCTGTTTTCACTTTTGGTAATGGTATTAAGGGGCTCATAGCTGAACATGCAGTACTTTTCCAGGCTTTTGACAAAATTATCAGCACATACATTTCCAAATGAGAAATATTACACAATAACTGTCGATGATATACCTCTGTCATTATTAAGAGTTAAGAATTTCATATTGTTCCGTATTGAAGCGAGTTCAATATTAAGTTAAAAGAAGGTTTATAATGGTTCCACCTTTCAATACTATTAAAATAAGAAATGTAAGTTTACATTCTTATTTAATTAAAATTGATACTGGTTTCGACCAGTATTCATGGTCATCATCAGCCAATTACAAATAAGTGTAAAACAATGCATAGAAAAATGCAAAGTTTAAATAGAAGCACTAAAATCTTTAAGGAGCACTGTGCACTGAAATACAGCCAAAAAACATAAAACAGATGCAGTGCTCCATAAACTGCATCTGACAGCATCATCTAAACCTGTGCATCTTATTTTTGTTTTTTGGCTATATTTCAACACACAGTGCTCCTTAAAGATTTTAGTGCTTCTATTTAAACTTTGCATTTTATTTTTCTATGCATTGTTTTACACTTATTTGTAATTGGCTGATGATGACCATGAATACTGGTCGAAACTGGTACCAATTTTAATTAGATAATAATGTATACTTATAATTCTTATTTTAATAGCAGGAGGATGAAGGAGTACTGGCGCCAAAGAAAGTTTAAATCATGAGGAGTTATTTGTGGTCCACAGCTGGCCAAAATCGATTAGAAGAAGAAGAAGAAGAAGAAGAAGAAGAAGAAGAAGAAGAGAAGAAGAAGAAGAAGAAGAAGAAGAAGAAGAAGAAGAAGAAGAAGAGAAGAAGAAGAAGAAGAAGAAGAAGAAGAAGAAGAAGAAGAAGAAGAAGAAGAAGAAGAAGAAGAAGAAGAAGAAGAAGAAGAAAGGTGGAACCATTATATACCTTCTTTTAACTTAATATAGACCAATGTAGGTGTGACTTAATTTTGTAATAGCTTGTAAAGTTTTAAAGTTATCAAGATGGAAATGGTATATCTTTGAATGTGAAGATCTCTGCCTTCCTTGTATGTATGTATGTATGTATGTATGTATGTATGTATTGTGTCCTTCAAATTTTGTAATAATTTATTCAGAAGGAATACTTTATTTTATCAGTGAGTTGGAACATTATTTCTACAGCCAGGACGGGGAATTTCAACATTTCCGTGTCAGCGAGAGCGAGCTACCTAGGGCTGGATTTTCCAGTTCGGCAGGCAAGCGAGGAGCGAGCTGGGGAATTTTATTTGGTTGGTTAGATGTCCTTCAGTCAGCTGTGTGCCACGTGACCCACAGAGCAGAGCTAGAGATGAGCCGATCGATAAATTCAAGGCCGATTGACGTTTGACAGTATCAGCCAATAAAATGATAATATACGCCTGAATGTAAGAGAGTAACCAATCAAGATGGATTGAGAAGACGATTAAAGTGTGGTATTTCCAAAGGGAAATCTTACTTCCTGAATTCTGATTCTGGATGCGACTACTGCTGCGTTTAGACGTGTTAACTTCGCTGGAGAACTTCACTTTGCAAACTTCATTAAATATTGGATCTTTGGCAGTTCAAACATATAATCAAATCAACCTACAAATATTTGAAGAGTTTATAAAAGTTACATATTCCAACTAACTCATATATCATCGAGCGTGTGTCTTGAACACATTCTAAGGCTTTTTTGTCAGTTTCAGCTTTTCTTTCACGGAAGAAACAGAAGAGGAAGACCATTGGAGTACGGAGATATTTCAAGATGCCAGTCTATCTGCCTGCTGAATTCCAATGCTTTTTCCTGTCCATCCTCACATCTTCAATGAACTTCTAAGATGTAAGGCAACTTCAGACATGGGAGGAGGCATCGTTCGATGGTGGGTGACTTGACCATGCCATAGGTCATCTGCCAAAATCCAGCATTCAACATTCACTTGAGTACCCTTTATAAATATTTTTTCTATCAATCTTTGTACATTTACTGTAAACATTGCTTTTCCTTATTCACTTGAAGTAACTTCTAGTAGTATTTCTATAGTTAGATTTTTCACTCCTTCTTTCCTTGGTGAAAGGTAGCTTGTGATGCTGTATGAAAGTGTACTGGATTCTATTAGTTAGTTAGTGGAATGAATGTCTTTGAGACTAATTTCGACTGTCCTAACTCAGCGTAACAGGAATATTAAAAGTAATTTGACCTCTCCGATAATCCTGGTTGAATTTAAAATGATGATATAATTTATTTGAGATCAGATGGGACAGTGTGTTAGTGTGTTTCATTACGTCCGATTTCTCTCAATGGTATTGCGATGTTTTTAATGGATTTGAGATACGCTAGGATCATCTATGAAATTTTATCGTACAGTAGCCTACGTGAATGTGACCATGCGCGGTCAATAATAATAATAATAATAATAATAATAATAATAATAATAATAATAATAATAATAATAATAATAAGTCAACTTCATTACGGGTTAAAAATACGAATAAGGCCATGAGTGTAATATTATTTAATCTTGTATGAGATTAATGTGTGCTCAGTTTACGTAAATGTGGGCCTGGAATATGGCTGTATCTTGACGGATCATTCATAACATTTACTGCGCTGTGATATTATTTTGGATTTGGGAATGGATTTAATATTTGAGAGTTATTTGTGAATCCATTAATTGAGTCTTGTGGGAAGAGAGTATGTTGCCTAACATAATTTCTTCAGATTGAGCATGGATTAATTGAGAACCACAATATTAGGAGAGTAAAAATAGAGTCGCAACTCATGGACCGCAAACACGTATATTTAAATTTGACCTGTGTTATAGGCATTTTTGGAAGATAATTTTTCTGATGATTTCTATTTATAACATTCTCTTGAACATCGTAAGCTTAATTTCTTCAATGAAGTGATAATGCTGACTCTATCACCTCCCAACATGTCGTAATGATTTTACCTGATATCGTCATCATGAAATTTTCCCTTGACTTAGACTAAAAAAAAAAAAAAATCTAACATGATAATTAAAGGCTAGTATTCATGTAAATAATTGCTTAAATATTACCGTGTGTCCTAGTGTGAATGTGTGTGTGAGTTTTATCCATATTTTGTGTGTTATAATATTTTTTTCTTGTTGACATTTGTCATGATATCATACCCGCTGCGCGCGTAATTTTTGGTCGATTTAGCGTCGTTTGTTGTGCTCATAATTTATTTAAATATGAACCTTTAGTGAATTTTATTGGTAACTAAGGTAGAATAGGATCTTATTTATTAGAAAAAAATGAATAAGGCCATGTCCGTGGATGGGAATCACGAGATGAAATTTGTAGACCTTACACAACCATTAAATCTGAGTCAATGAGTAACATGTAGATTGACGCGACGTCACATTTATATAAATAATGAGGAAAATATTTATTGAATAATTGTAAAAATCTATCAGTTGATAAATTTAAAGTATATGGAAGAGAAACATCCATGGTGGAATGACGATTGTGAAGTAGCCTTACGAGAAAGGTCTAAAGCGTGGAATAAATGGTGTACTAATCACAAGAATTTCGAAGACTTCAAGGAACAACGGAAACACACAGCAAAAATTCTTCGGAATACGAAAAAAATGTACGAGAAAGAACAGCTGCACAACATAGAAGAATATTTCAAGAGAAACAACACAAGAGATTTCTATAGAAGATTTAAAAACAAAATCAAAAAATTCTCCCCTGGTAATCTATGTTTTAAAAGTGAACAAGGGAAACTCATTATTAGTGACAAGAAGAATTGCGAGTATCTGGCCAACTATTTCCAGAATCTTCTGAACTGTGAACCTCCCGAAGATGGATTGCTGTTTGGAGAGCCTCAATTCAAGTTGAAGGATTCATTACCACCAAATAAGGAAGAAATTAGGGACATCATTAAGCAACTAAAAATCAACAAAGCTCCTGGGAAAGATTCAATTACTGCAGAGTTATTCAAATTTGCAGGTGAAAATATAGTGGAAAAACTAGAGGAATTATTCACTTTTATTTGGGAAAAAGAAGAAATACCAAGTGATTGGAAAAATGCACTCATCCATCCTTTACACAAGACAGGGGACCAAACTAACGTCAACAACTACAGAGGTATCTCTCTTCTTCCTATAGCATACAAAATTCTATCCAAAGCATTGCAGCGGAGGCTTGAAACACATCTAGATAAACAAACTGGTGAATACCAGGCAGGGTTCAGGAAAGGGCGTTCATGTGCTGAGCAGATTTATATTCTAAAATCACTTATAAAAATAAGATCAATGAGAAATCAGAAGAGGACAATCATAACTTGTAGAAAGAATCATGACTGTGATGAGAAAAAGGAGACTGACGTTTTATGGACATATCAAAAGAATGAACCCTGAGAGATTGGCCAACAGGATACTTCTTCTGCAGGAAAGGTGGAAAAAACAACCGGGATGGCTTACACACATGCACAACGACTTGGCAGAAATAGGTATCAAGGAGGAGGATATAAAAGAAAGGACATCATTTAGGAAGAAGGTTGCGGGATTGAGGGATGCGTCTGAAGAGCAACATGCGAAGCCACGGAACACCTCGGTGGAAGAACGAGCAAGAAGAAGTCAACTCAAGAATCTTTGGCGAGAGTGTAAAGAGAAGGGTATCAGTCTGCGTGACAGAAGGAAGATTGTGTAAACGTGGCCCACAGGTGGCCGTATCGATTAATAATAATAATAATAATAATAATAATAATAATAATAATAATAATAATAATAATAGACGTAATCCAGAGGAGATAAATTTTAATTTTTCAAAATAATTTTATTTTAATCAGAGAAAGGTATTCTCAAAAATTACTTTGATTATTTTACCTAATAAATGTAGGCTAACACATGTTTATATAATTGCAGATTCTCGCATCTGCTGATTTCAATGAAGAGAATCCCATGTTAATGATAACCCGAGGAGAAGAGAAAACGATTCAAATTCCGAGATTTTGTAAATTATTTATTTATGAAGAGTGTTAGTTATAATAAATGTTAAAACCTATTTTTTGTGTTCCTTCCATTTGTCGCTAGTCCTTAAGTTATCCCTGCCCTTAAAATTTTTCTGCACAGCCAGTAAGCGAACGGTCTACCTCTGAGACTCTCGCTCACCGGCTGAGCTGCCCGGCAAAATGGGGGCAGTATGTATGTACGTACGTACGTACGTACGTACGTATCTATGTATGTAGGTATGTATGTATGTATGTATGTATGTATGTATGTATAAATCAGCTCAAATCAGAATTTCTTTTTCTTTTTTCTGAAGTGTTTGAAATAGTCTAAACCTCTTTCTGCTTCAGAGCATACAGACTTAAATTTCTGCTGCATTCTAGTGGATGTATGTTTCATTACATGATATTTCCTTATGTAGATTGATGGTATAAATGGCCATCCCTTCACGGACATGAATGTTGAAATAATCTGGTGAGAATTCCTGTAATTCTTTCAACACCTTGAAACCTCTTCCAAGCAATAATTACTTTCCTCGCTGTCACTTTGAAATACAATATTGCGTGGCTCAGAATGATAGCATGGTAGAGAGTGAATGAAAGAGAAGTTAAAAAACAAAAAACAAAAAACTACAACCTGTTTTCTAGTCAGTGACCGGGTCAGGGATGGGATGAATTAAGCCCCTAACTTGCAGCGAGAATAGGAACTGTGCCGGCTGCCAAAAAATGTCACACTCCTCTGGGGAAATGATTAATGACTGACAGATGAAATGAAATGACATTGGAGAGTGTTGCTGGAATGAAAGATGACAGGAAAAACCGGAGTACCTGGAGAAAAACCTGTCCTGTCCTCCTTTTTGTCCACCATGAATCTCACATGGTATGACCGGGACTTGAACCACCGAATCCCGGGCTGTGAGGCCAACGCACTGCTGCCTGAGCCACGGAGGCACAAAGAGAGAGAAGTAATTAAGTTTTAATAAATTAGATGATAACAGCACTGGGAGAGCATGGTGCGTGCGGCCAGGTAATGGACGACAACACACACCAAATTATATGCCCTCTTTCTCGTGAACTAATCGTCCCATTAACCTGGGATTTATGCTGAATGAATGAACTATTGTTCCCAGTTCTTCCACTCAAAGTTCCTGAGGCAACGATTACCCTTGTTTTCATTGCATTGTGAAACAACCCAGGCAAATACAAGAACGTCACTTTCATTCTGTACACAATGTGGACGATCTCTTCTCCATTACTACAATAGAAGGTAAATATAAAGTTAATGAGTGTAAACTACATTGTTTTGAGACTCTACTGTACCCCCCCCCCCCCCCCCCACGGCACTACATGCCTACCAGATGACCGCCGCTCAGCCCGAAGGCCTGCAGATTATGAGGTGTCAGCATGACAAATCCTCTCGGCCGTTATTCTTGGCTTTCTAGACTGGGGCCACTGTCTCACCGTCAGATAGCTCCTCGATTCTAATCACGTAGGATGAGTAGACCTCGAACCAGCCCTCAGATCCAGGTGAAAATCCCTGACCTGACCGGGAATCAAACCTGGGGCCACCATGTAAGAGGCAGGCATGCTACCCCTACACCGCGGGGCCGGCAAAGGGAACTGAGCTAACGGCACGTGGTGTTCCCAAGTGGCCACCTGTCCAAGTACTGACCACCTCTAAGTTGCTTAACTGCAGTGATCAGACGAGAACTGGTGTATTCAACATGGTATGGCTGTAAAAATGTGAAAATAAACTGAGCTAAACTGTTGTAACAGTGAATTTTTAAGGAGATCGCTGCATTTTCTTACTGTTCACGTCTGAATCACCTCTGTCTGCTGGGTGAAGTTGAAGAAATTGAAGAAGGGAAGGAATCCAGTGAGATGGGATCTAGACAAGTTGAAAGAAAAGAGTGTGAAAGATTGTTTCAAGAAACATGTTGCACAAGGACTAAATGAAAAGGCTGAAGGAAACATAGTGGAAGAAGAATGGACTGTCATGAAAAATGAGGTCAGTAGGACTGCTGAAGAGATGTTAAGAGGATAGGAAAGATCAACTAAGAATCAATGGACAACTCAAGAGATACAAGACCTGATCGATGAACGATAAAAATACAAGAATGTAAAAAATGAAGAGGTCAGAAAAGAATACAGGCGATTAAAGAATGAAGTGGATAGGAAGTGCAGGGCAGCTAAGGAAGAATGGCTGAAGAGAAATGCAAGGATGTTGAAAGTTGTATGATCCTAGGAAAGGTAGATGCTGCATACAGGAAAATCAAGGAATCCTTTGGAGAAAGGAAAATTAAGTGTATGAATATTAAGAGCTCAGATGGGAAACCACTTCTAGGGAAAGAAGACAAGGCAGAAAGATGACAAGAACATATCCGACAGTTGTATCAAGGTAATGACATAGATGATATGGTTCTAGAACATGAGGAGGCTGTTGATGCTGATGAGATGGGTGACCCAATTTTGAGGTTAGAATTCCACAGAGCTTTGAGAGACCTAATTGGGAGCAAAGCACATGGAATTGATGGCATTCCCTCTGAATTACTGACTGCTTTAGGAGAAACCAGCATGGCAAGGTTATTCCACTTAGTGGGCAAGAAGTATGAGACAGGAGAAGTTCTATCTGATTTTCAACAGAATGTCGTTATACTTATTCCCAAGAAAGCCAATGTTGACAAGTGTGAAAACTACTGCACCATTAGTTTAATATCTCACGCCTGCAAAATTCTAACATGTATTATTTACAGAAGAATGGAAAGACAAGTTGAAACTGAGTTGGGAGAAGATCAATTTGGCTTCAGAAGAAATGCAGGAACATGTGAACCAATCCTGACTTTACATCTGATCTTAAGAGAATCGATTTAAGAACGACAAGCAAACATACATGATGTTTGTAGATCTAGAAAAGGCATTTGATAATGCTCATTGGCTCAAGCAATTTGAGATTGTGAAGGTGATCGGGATATCAGGTACCGAGAAAGAAGAATTACCTACAATCTATATAAAAATCAGTCTGCAGTGATAAGTATAGAAAAAGAAGCAGCAATCCAGAAAGAGGTGATGTTAGGCTGCAGTTTGTCCCTCCTCCTTTTCAATGTTTATATAGAACAGGCAGTAAAGGAAATCAAAGAAGAATTTGGAAAGGGAATCACAATCCAAGGAGAAGAAATCAAAACCCTGAGATTTGCCAATGATATTGTTATTTTATCTGAGACTGCAGAAGATCTGGAGAAGTTGCTGAATGGTATGGACGGAGTCGTGGGTGAGGAGTACAATATGAAAATAAGTAAGTCCAAAACAAAAGTAATGGAGTGCAGTCATACGAAGTCAGGTAATGCAGGAAATATTAGACTAGGAAATTAAGTCTTAAAGGAAGTAGATGAATATTGTTACTTGGGTAGTAAAATAACTAACAAAGGCAGAAGTAAGGAGGACATAAAATGCAGACTAGCACAAGTAAGGAAGGCTTTTCTTTAGAAAAGAAATTTGTTCACCTCGAACATTGATATAGGAATTAGAAAGATGTGTTTGAAGACTTTCGTCTGGAGCGTCGCATTGTATGGAAGTGAAACATGGATGATAACTAGCTAGCTCAGAAAATGAGAGAATAGAGGCTTTCAAAATGTCGTGTTACAGAAGAATGCTGAGGTGAGATAGATAGATAGATAGATAGAATCACGAATGAAGAGATAGTGAATTGAATTGATGAGACAAGATCGATTTGGCTAAATTTGACCAGAAGAAGAGATAGAATGATAGGGCACATCTTAAGTCAGCCAGGACTTGTACAGTTGGTTTTTGAGGAAAGTGTAGGTGGTAAGAATGGTAGGTGTAGACCAAGATACGAATATGACAAACAGATTAGAGCAGATGTAGGATGTAATAGATATGTAGAAATGAAAAGGTTGATAGGGTGGCATGGAGGGCTGTATCAAACCAGTCTATGGACTGATAACTCAAACAACAACAAACCATGTCTCATCACTACTTCATACAGTTTCAAAGTGAAATTAGGATAAAATGTGCATCTTTCTTCCACTGCATCTCTCTGGATCTGTAAAATTAGTACATTTTATTCAAACTCCCTAAAGATATGTTAGCAATGAACTTAGTTAAACCAGAATATAATTTTTAGACAAAAGTAATGAATGAAGGTAGGTAACAGTTTTCAGGAAAATATCTCACCAGAGTGCTCTTGGTAAGTTTCAGCATAGGAAGGTGGTAAAGGTTTACTATTTTCTGTGAACGGGATGGACAATGGTGAAGCTACTGCTTGTTATGACATCCAAGAAATGTCAGACTAAATGAGGATGCTTTTAACTGGCAGGGGCTACAGATTCTCTCCATACAGCAATACTTATTATATATGTGTAATGGAATTCAATCTCAAGATAAGCAAAATCAAAACAGTAGTGATGGCAATGAACAGAGAGGGATGACCAGCAAACATCATGCTAGGAAACCATCTACTAGAAAGTGTGGAAAACTTTACGTACCTCGACAGTGTAATATCTCGAGATATAATACCCACAAAGGAGGTGGCAAATAGAGTGCAGAAGAGCTCCCACTTTTACCAGCAAGTACGAACATTCCTCTAGAATCCCATACCAATAAAATCAAAGCTCGTGATGTTCATACCAATCTTAACCTACATAATTGAAACATGCACCTTCACTAAGAAGGACTCACCAAGGTTGTAGGCATCTGTGATGAAGTTCCCAAGGTCCACAATTCAAAAAACAAAACTGGACAAGTTAAGGTATGACATCGTTAGAAAGCAAGCTGGGACTGAGACACTGTTGTTAGATCAGGTCAGCATGTCCAGATTGAGCTAGTTTGAGCATGTAATGAGGATGGAGCCAACAAGGAAAGCATATGTTAACTTTGAGAGATATGTGGCAGGAAAACGGACCGCAGGAAGAAAAAGAACCCACTGGATGGACATTGCAGATCAGGGAAGGATCTCTTAATAGATGCATTTTATTTTCAACAGATATTATGTTAATAGACATGGTAACGTAGCTTTTGAACTTTTGCTGTGTCGAGAAAACAACCAAAAATTCTTTACATTTCGCAGAGAACTTTGCTCTGTGTCTTCTGAAGGAAAACTCATCTGTCCACCAGGAAGACTTCTCTATTAATGTTTGTTTGAATTTGAAAATACTTTACCGTCGGTCTACTTTAAGTGGTACTCTTGTTTTCCACCAGATTCCTCACGGAGGGCTAGCCTTCGGAGTGGAACTCATGACGCTATCTTAGCTCTGGTTAAGATAGTTCCTGTTCAATACGTAAGTGTATGCTGGAAAATAGACAGCAATGTTCAGATGAATCAAAGACGATGTGTTAGAAGAAATAAATAAAATACAACAAAAGATTGACAAGGATAGAAGAACAGAATAGAGATGAAGAAGAAAAGTAACAGTATGCCATCTGTGTTTCGCTATGTAAGTTATACAGCTGATGCTAGTTTATACCTACTATTGCTACTATAGTACTTGTCATATACTAAAAAGCACATATCGCCACCCTATTCTCTTTTTCCAATGGCTCATCACTGCTGCCAATTTGATTAGTTACACAATGAAATCACAAGACATAATCATAAACAAACTAACCTCAATGTAAGTATCAATAATGGAGGTTCCCTTATCCAAGTAAATGATCAACCAAGATATTCATAGTTAAGCTGGTTTTCAAGTTCAGTGAGGAGTTAAGGAAATAAACCCTCTCCCTCACCCTCACTTAATTTAGTGCTATATATTTCTGCCTTTATTTTGATATACCCATTACTATAATCGTATTCTTCGGTGTTTGCCGGGTGTAAACAATTCAGCATAGGATATAGGATATATGGTTCTCATCCATATTGAATTGTAATCACAATAATAATTATTAAATTAATGTCGTAATGGTCCACCTTTCAATACTATAATATGCAATATTTTAAATTACATTAACTAGGGACTAGTTTCGGCCTGGACTGGCCACCTTCAGCCTTGATGTAAAACATCTAACAACTAAAAACATGTACATACACACAATTGACATAAAACAAATGAACAAATATACAATTGACATTAAAAACTGGGATGAAATTATGAGTAAATTTGAAAATAAATTAGGCTCTAAATTAATAGCGTCTTGAGTACGCTCATCATCGAGACTCTTTTAAGTACAAATATTCATAAACTGTTAGTTCCATCATTGCTAATCATTTCAATTTCAATTGTAAAATGGGAACTGGTAAATGTTGATCCTGTAGTCAATCACCAAATCTACTTTGAATCTCACAACCGTTAGTATGAGGCACACAGAACTTCAGGTCACACACTGCATGCCGCAATGAGAGGTAAGTCTCATATAACCTATGCCATCTAACTAACACGCTCCCTCCTTCAATTCATTAATTTAATTTTATCTAATTTTATTCAGGTTAACTTCATGGACACTGCAATGAATTGCAAATTTTACACCAGACACAATGTATCTGTTTTAACCACATCTTCATGACAGTGTCCAACATCATTTCAGCATGATTTTAACAAGCACTAAGAGAGCATTTCATTTTATTACGTTGATTGATGTTGAAACGCCATCTAGCAGTTCTGCATCAGCTGGTGGTTATTTACAACGGCATACAGCGACATGCATACGGCTAACACCACTCAAGTAGATTTGGTGATTGACTACAGGATCAACATTTACCAGTTCCCATTTTACAATTGAAATTGAAATGATTAGCAATGATGGAACTAACAGTTCTATGAATATTAGTACTTAAAAGAGTCTCGATGATAAGCATACTCAAGATGCTAAAAATTTAGAGCCTAATTTATTTTCAAGTTTACTCATAATTTCATCCCAGTTTTTAATGTCAATTGTATATTTGTTCATTTGTTTTATATCAACTGTGTGTATGTACATTTGTTTAATTAGATGTTTTACATTAAGGCTGAAGATGGCCAGCCCAGGCCGAAACTAGTCCCTAGTTAATATAATTCAAAATATTGCATATTATAGTATTGAAAGGTTGACCATTACCACATTAATTTAATAATTATTATTGTGATTACAATTCAATACGGATCAGAACCATGAAGTTTATATCCTATGATTACGTAGGCAACCAGGCAAAACAGAAAGCCTATTTATATTCAGGTCTTAAAGTCAAAATAACCACATTAGGCAAAGACATCAAATTGCAAACAGTGTATCACTCACAATTTGACACCCAACTTTCTTAAAAGCAAATCTAAAAATCATCGATCTTCTTTTCAAATGACTAACACCCAAACTAGAACAAATATGATTTGGCTGAGAGAGGAGATCGTATTCTTGTACAAGAAAAAGTCTTTTCTTAACCAAAGATTATATGAGACTCACCTCTAAACTACAAGTTTACTTTCTTTTTTTTTTTTTTTTTTGCTAGGGGCTTTACGTCGCACCGACACAGATAGGTCTTATGGCGACGATGGGATAGGAAAGGCCTAGGAGTTGGAAGGAAGCGGCCGTGGCCTTAATTAAGGTACAGCCCCAGCATTTGCCTGGTGTGAAAATGGGAAACCACGGAAAACCATCTTCAGGGCTGCCGATAGTGGGATTCGAACCTACTATCTCCCGGATGCAAGCTCACAGCCGCGCGCCTCTACGCGCACGGCCAACTCGCCCGGTAAGTTTACTTTCAAATGCTCATTGGAACCTATTTCAAGCCCAAGTTGACAATAGATTATCTACTGAATTATCAAAGAAAGAACAAACCCTTGAGAAAATGCTGCATATGTTAATGAACTCTAAACTCAACAACTATGTTAAGAAACCAACAAAAACACTAGGCCTAACATGCCCAACCAATTTCACTCTCCGATCATAAATTTGTCCAAAGTACCACTGAATGAAGACGAAAGTTCCATTTTAGCCAGGGGCCTTAAACACAATTGGCCTAATTTCAACATTCTGAACACAGCCATCACTACAACAGCAGAAGCAGAATTAGCCATCAGCAAATTGCCAGCAGATAAACAAGACAAAGTAAGATTTGAATTAAGAAGAAAATTAAACTCCATTCTCGACCCAAAAAACAATATTGCTTCAGCCACACATAGGACGAACTGAATCATACATCAGGGACTCTTGGTATTTTGTCAACAAGCTGTCAACCCTTCAATCTAATGCACTTTTGGTGAGTTTCAATGTGGAGTCCCTGTTCACTCGGTCATGTCTCTCATTGAACACTATTTTACCACTGCATGACTTCCAGCTATTTCTTGTGGGGTGGGAATATTTACGAACAGATGGACGGAGTGGCTAATTTCTTTATGGAGCATTTTGAGGAGGAGGCTATTGCTTAGGCACCCGTCAAACCTATGATATGGTGGAGGTATGTTGATGATGCATTTGTGGTCTGGACAAAAGGTCCTGAGAAACTTCATCTATTTCTAAACCACCTAAATCAGCAACATCCTTCAATTAAATTCACTATGGAGATGGAGTCCGACGGATGTCTTTCTTTCTTGGATGTTCTAGTAAGAAAGAAATGGGACGACTCCTTAGGACATACCGTCTATCGTAAGCCTACCCACACAAATCGTTATCTTCATGCAGATTCTCACCACCATCCAGCACAAAAGCAAGATTCTCATGACATTCGCCAAGAGGGCGAGACGAATTTGTGAGCCATCACATAACCAGATGGAGATGGACACGCTCAAAGTCGCGTTCAAGGGTAATGGTTTCAGCGATTTGCAGATGCACAGAGCCCTGCATCCCAGAGAAACGACCAAGCAAAGCTCACAGAAGGAATAAGTGAAGGGAACTGCCTACTTGCCTTATATTCACAACACCACAGATCGAACTGCCAAGGTCCTCCGCAAACACAATATAAAAACCGTGTTTGGCACTGCCACTAAAATTGCTCACAGTCAGAGTAAAACCAAGGACATCCTGGGGTATACAAAATTCCCTGTACTTGCAATAAGGAATACACTGGCCAAACATGCCGGTCCATTCGTACCCGTATCAAAGAACTAGAACGTAATATTCGTCTCAACCAACCAGACAAACTGGCAATAGCTGAGCACGCTCTATCGTCGGGTCATGATGTTATGTTCCAAGATGCTCGAGCTCTTACCCACACTAGGCACTACAGGTCCAGGATTATATGGGAAGCTGTAGAAATACGTAGAAATCCTAACAATTTCAACAGGGACACTGGCATCAATTAAGTAATACCTGGTTGCCAGCCATTAAGAATTTACGTAGGTAGTTCCCTTCCATGTCCCTTCACTATTGTTATTTCTTCTTGGTGTTTTCCAAATTCGTACGTTCCTCGTCGCCAGGTGTTTCATTCCAGACTTGTGTCTATGCCATACACCTGTCGATGTCATATGTTACGTACACACGTTATGCGAACTGCTTAGACTGGTTCTGATGGTTCGGTCAGCTTCCGCTTTGAACAATAGCATTGTGCCATGTCCTGGGAGCCATCTGGTGGTGAATGAACGTACTATTTCCACTTCTATTATAACCTCTAAATTCAAAGAGTCATTGTTTAAGAAGCCTTTCTCGTGGACAGTCGAGATTTCTTCTGAGGACACAGAGCACAGTTCTCTGTGAAACGTAAAGAATTTCACCTTATTTTCTTGACACGGCATAAACCCAAAAGCCAATACAGGATCATGTCTATAAGTACGGGCCGTGAAAGTATCAATGGCAACTAAATAAGATTGACCCACACATAAAATTCACACTTGAATCCGAAATTGAACGGAAAATAAATTTTTTAGAACCAACAATTATCTGGCACCCAAGCTACTTAAGATATAAGATTTTCAGAAAACCCACCCAAACAGTCACTACAATCCGCCAAGATTCTTCACACCCCCAAATTCACAAACGAGCAGCATACAAAAAACAGCATGGTATACCGAGCCTTCAGTATTCCAATGTATAAGAGAGACCTCAAAAATGAGTTGAATACTATTCGTAATATAGCTAAATCCAATGGATACAACAGTTTCTTTGTTGAAAAAATAATAAATATCGCCCCTCTACCACTTTGAAAAAAGATAAACAAAACAACTCCACCCTTTCTATACCTTCAACGAACAAATCTACGAAGTCACCAACATCTTTAAAAAGCACGATGTAAAAGTAGTTTTCAAAACCAACAATAGGAACACACAAGTCTTACATAATGCCACATCCATAAACAAGTTCAATAGTTATTCATAATCAGGAGTATATAGGATTATTTACAACAGTTGTAATTCTTCTTACATCGGACAGACCGGGAGGAATTTTAATATAAGGTACTCGGAACACGTCAATGCCCTGAAGTACAATAAATTTGCAGCTGTAGGACAGCACTCGCTTTCGCTCGTTGGGGGCTCCACCCCCAAACCCCCAATTCCTCTACATTACAAGAGGTCCCATGGAAAATTACTGTGACGAAAAACAAAAAACGGATTGCGCTACCAGATGGCCCATATTTTCGCGTACATATTTGGTCCTCTAATATTTTCTTGTACTGTACATTCACGATTTATAGAAAGGATAGCGTTAAACGTTTCGACGTGGTGAAAATTACGTACGATTCTCACAAGTTAAGACATTATTTTCCTAACATAACTGGGAGCTATTGTCTTGAAAGTTGGTAGGTTTATCGTGGTTGAAATGCTCTATATTTCCATTATTTGATGTTTTGTCATATCTGCATTGAGTTCACCGTAGATTGGTTTAGAACCTTGGATTACGAGTACAGGGTTTATGTATTACTTCCGTTTTTCCATTTTTACAGGGTGCTAGAATCATGCATTTTGCTCACACGTGACCCACGATCGTTCCAATGAGCCTGCCAAATTTCATGATTCTATCGGTCTTATAAGTGTGCAAAACAGTAAATTAAATGTGGAAAATGTAAAAAATTGACGTTAAATCTGATAAGGGATCAAGGGATAAGGGATCAAGATACGACTAAAATTTCTGGGACCAAAGTTGTAGATCTCTTCATGATGGGATCCGAACGTCTTGTCCATTTGGCGGTACGACTTACAGTTTAGCCACCAAAATCCTCGAAACGATACTTAACACCATAATGAAAATTGCTTACAGATTTCGGTAATTTCTGGAGACAAAAACGTTAAACAATGCAACTCTTTCGAATTTCTCCGTCAGTTGAGGCCAAAGTTGTAACTGCGACAAATTTGAATTTTTTGGCGCACTGAAACATATCGTCCAAAATTTAGTTTAAGGGAAGGGAATTAAAAATAACAAAATTCAACATTTGGAACTTTTGCACAATACAACCTAATAGCTATCATATTGCCAAATTTCAAGTTTGTAACTCATGTCGAAGTGGGTAAACATTTATGTCAACCAGTGAGCCAAACGGTTTTATATATACGACCAAAGTTGTAGATCTCTGCATTGTATGAGCTGAAAGTGCAATCCGTATATTGATAGCGATTACTGTTCGCCATAAGAGAGCTCGACACGAAAGCTTGCACCGTGATTAAATTTGTCTTAACATTTTGAATTTTTAGTGGATAAAATATTAAATATTTTAACTTATTGCAATTTCTACGTCGGTTACAGGCTAGGAGCTAGAACTTTGCCAAATTTTAATTTTGTAGGGCACGGTATCACGGTCTGCGCCATTTTGTTTGGGGGGAGGGGGGCAAAAATTAAAATTTTTGGAATTTTTCCGCAGGTTACACGCTAATAGCTAGCACATTGCCAAATTTCAAGTTTCTAGCTCATGCCGAAGTGGGTAAACATTTATGTCAGTCAGTCATCCTTCTGGCTTTATATACAGTGAAACTTGGTTAAGAAGTTCCCGCATAAGAAGTTTTCCCGCCTAAGAAGTGTGATATTCTTGGTCCCTTGATCAGTTGCATTAAGATATATGTATATTTTTCCCGTTTAAAGTGTTCAGTTGTAAATATATTTCTCAGTTAAACAGTTCAGATTTTAGAGCCCCTTGAGATAGAAAACGTCCGCTCAAAGCAGCCCATGGTTAGAATCCTCCAGTCTCCGCGCAAGTTGCACCCTGTGTTAGACTGTTCGCGCGCTCGCGATGTGTGTCTGCTGTCACAAAACATGTGCGGGCCTGCCAAGGCCATATGACAACACGGACAGCAGATGCTCACTCTCACCTTGTGGAATCGAATCGAACCCATCCCTCGAAATTTCCACTCCACCGTTCCATCTAGCGGAATAGAATCGAATGGGATTCTACGTGGGAAACATAAAGCACGCAATGGATGGTTTGATAAAACTTTAATGCAGTAATTTGCGGGCCGCGACAGGGTGAAGTTATTAATCAAGGCGACCTAAACATTAATTAAAAACGGTAAAGTGTATTTGTCTACAACATTACTGTTAATCTACCACAAAATTGAATATTCTAACCTGTTTGATTTTTCATTCCCTTGCTTATTTCCTTCTAGGCATTCTCTCTTATGTTGTTGTTGCAATAATACTTATGGGTCTTGCCATAGAGGAAATTACGTTTTTGAACTAAACTGACAAGATTTTCCGTGTCCATTATTAGTGAGGTGAATAAAAACAACTTCCCGACTCTATGCAGGAAACAGCCGACTTGCCAGCAGCCAGTTGATACACATGCCGCCACAGCCGGCCGAAAGATCCCGATCGTTTACGAAGTTGAACGAATGTTGATAGCCAACTGGGTGTTGGTGGGAGGCACACAGACGCATTGCAAAACCACGTGTTGGCATAAAATTGAAAGTTATTTTTAATTTTACCTTTATACGAGCTAAACATTGTATTATCGTGTCACTCATAATTATGACATCGCATTATTAGAACGTAGCACAAGGATGAGGAGACATGAAATAAAATTCTCGCGGGGAAAGAAACTGTTTACGTTTAGATGTGCTAGCATTGCTACTGCACCTTTATCACTCCCACGTAATACCCCAGATACTTTTCCATGCACTCATTTCTGCAACTTCGAACCTGTGTTTCTTTTCTTCATTACCTATAGCATGAAGAGGATTGAAGCGGGAAAATAAACTCAATACTGGCTTGGCCATGCGGTACTTGTGAAACAGCCAGAAACTACGCCCTTTGCTGTGACAACCAGTAGGAATGCAGGGGCGATTTAGGCCTAGGTTCTAAGATCTCTAAGAATAAGTTGCTAGATTTCCCATTTGCTGCCGTTATCCTTGAAGCAGGTGTCAGGGGTGTGAGGAAGATAGAAAGCACATGCTAACAAACTGTTGTACACGTATTGTCTTTGCGTCTTGTAAGATTAAGCTACGGATTGCCAAGCATAGTGTAGCGTCGTAATTAGTATGAATAGGAGTCTTTGAAGTTAGTTGTACTTGTAATATCAACGTACAAACTTTTAAATGAAAATGAGCGGAACTCAGAGGAAAGAGATCAAGCGAAAGGCACTAACAATAAAAGACAAAGTGGAGATTATAAGGAAAGTGGAGTCATCTACACTTTCCCGTGTTGCTTTGGCAAAGGAGCTGGGGATGCCGCCGTCTACTTTGAACGGTATTATAGTGAAGAAAGAAGAGATCTCTGCTTCTGCAGGGAATACTTCAGCAAATTGTAAGGAAGTTAAATCTGGAAAGTACGATGAAATAGAACAAGCTCTGCTAATTTGGTTTAAACAGCAGCGAAGTTTAAACATACCTTTCAGTGGGTCTATTGTGCAGGAGAAAGCCGCACGCAAATTAAGGGTACCTTTTACCGCGTCAAACGGGTGGCTGGACTGCTTTAAAAATCGAGCCGGCATCGTTTACAAAACAATTTGTTGCGAAGCAGAGACTGTAAGTGTGGAGGAAAGGAAAGTGTGGAAGGAAATGGTTCTGCCTGCTAAAATAAGCAAACCTTGCAACGTTTTTATATAACTTAATATGTTCCCTTCTCTTATCAAATTTATTTATAATATGGTATGTTCAATTATTTTACTTTATCTCTAAAAATATTGTCATAATAATCAAATTTTTATATTGTGGCTTTCTGTTAGCAGCTCTTATATATCGGCCTATTTCGGTATTGTTCACAAACAAGGAAATCTGTTGGCTGTGTGTTTCACATGTATTTTAAAGTACAGAATAAGTTTTTGGGCATTACCCCTTTTAAGAAGTTTCCTGCTTAAAGTTTTTTTTTTTTTTTGCAGTCCCTTGAAAAACTTCTTAACAGAGTTTCACTGTATATAAGATACGCATGTCTATAATCACAAATTCACAGACATAAAACAAGATATGGAAATTCTCAAAATCATCAACAACGGACCCCTCCTTAACATTAATGAAAGCTGTTTCATACATACAGATCAATATTTCAACTCGAATCACAATCTTAATGAAATTTCAGAAAAGCCAAATATCCTTTTTGACCTTCGAATTCCCATTTCCTCAACAGCCATCCTTTTTCCCACACCCTTCAGCCCCGCCTCAACCCCCTCCTGCCCCTCAACCCTCTCTTTCACGGCCTCTCGCCTTGCTCCACCCCTCTCCCCTTGCCCCGCCCCTTTTTTTTCCTTTGAATCTCACACCCGATAGTATGAGGCACACACAACAACAGGCCACACACCACATGCCGCAATGAGAGGTAAGTCCCATATAACCTATGCCATCTAACACGCTCCTTCCTTCAATTCATTAATTTAATTTTATCTAATTTTATTCAGGTTAACTTCATGGACACTGCAATGAATTGCAAAATTTTATACCAGACACAATGTAGTTTTGTACAAGTTTGTAAGAAGTTCAACCGTCAATACGGTCTCAACAATGAGATTCATAGTCTGTAAAGGTAAGGGACGACTTACCTTAGCTAGAGCAGCACACATGATGTTGAGGAACTTCAAGTACACAATTCCCTGGACTGGGACGACAGTCAAAGACTCAAATAGTACGCACTCAACAGCCTCAAAGTACTTCACCAACTGATCATGGCTGCAAGTGTCACTGCAACAGGCCAGGAGAATACAGCACAATTAACAGGAGTCAATTACAATATTCAGGCAACTGGAGACAGGCCAGAAATAAGAACAAATAAGCTCCTCAAGTACACTTTATTAAGTTGGAAATAATTTATTCACACTAAGACAACAAATACAATATCCTGACCATCTTACTAATAAACGGTGTATAACTTTTATACAAGGTTTATACACCGTTTATGTGAAATTCGTTACTAATAAACCATGTATAAGCCTCCTGTGTATACATCTGTTATAGTTATTCATTGAATTGCTCATACAGACCAGGACCCTTGTATAGGCCTAAGCGTTGTATAGCAGTGAGTAGCGGAAAAAGAAACGAGTGAGCAGTTTATTTTCGTGGTATTTATTGTCTACAGTAATATAATCGCGGTGAAATATTCGACTTATCTATTTAACATTGAACACACATTGAAAGAATGGACGATAACGTTGATGATCTTCACGATATTTTAAACATAGAAGACATACACCATTCAGAGGTTATGGAGTCTAGACATCTTCGTAAAGTAAAACACTTTAAAGAGACGGAATGACAATTAATAACTATAAAAGAAATGATGGTTGGGCGTATTTTTGTGTAATAATGTGTTACTGCTTAATAGACTTTTGATATTTTAGTTTATTATACATTATCTGCCCCTACAAAGATCTTCGATCTTTCTCAAATTTGAGTATAAAAAGGGACATATTCCTTGACATAAAAAATAGTATAACTTGAAAACCGTACGTAACATGATTTCCATACTTTGTAGTTGAATACGCAGAAATATGATGTATAAATGCTTAATAGAAACTTTTTTGATCAAACCTTTCGTTTAGCTACAAAACAGGTTTTCCTTTCTCCTGAAAAGTAAGGATTTTGTAATGTGTACCCTTTTCAACTCGCCGATTCAATTATAATTGCTTACGTTTTCCGTACTATTGATCTCTTTTAAGCCTTTCCATTTCATTTTTTGGCGTTCATTACACAAGCAAGCTGAAGAAATGTTGATATCAGTATAAGTCAATTTCCAGCTGTCTCACGGAATGACAATGAATAACTATAAAAGAAATTATGGTTGGGCGTATTTTTGTGTAATAATGTGTTACTGCTTAATAGACTTTTGATATTGCGAGTTTATTATACATTATCTGCCCCTACAAAGATCTTAGATATTTCTCAAATTTGAGTAAAAAAAGGAACATATTCCTTGACATAAAAAATGGTATAACTTGAAAACCGTACGTAACATGATTTCCATACTTTGTAGTTGAATACGCAGAAATATGATGTATAAATGCCTAAACTTTTTTGATCAAACCTTTCGTTTAACTACAAAACAGGTTTTCCTTTCTCCTGAAAAGTAAGGATTTTGGAATGTGTACCCTTTTCAACTCGCCTATTCAATTACAATTGCTTACGTTTTCCATACTATGCCAGTTAGGAGCTATTGATCTTTTCTTAAGCCATTCCATTTCTTTTTTTGGCGTTCATTACACAAGCTAGCTGAAGAAATGTTGATATCGGTATAAACCAATTTCCAGCTGTCTCACTTAGTGTTGCCACTGCCTTTTCGATTACACTGTGTGACTTTCCGGAAAGTTTTGCACCTAGATAACCAGCAGAAGCAATCATAAAGGCGGTGAACGTGCGAAATACGTCAGTGAACTACAGGAAGAGATTCCTACGCCTTGGAACGAGTGTATACATGCTGTATAGTAATACAATGCGTATACCTCGTTTATTAGTAAGAAAAATGTAAAATGCTTATACAGGGTTTATTCACTGTATAACTAAACAAGAGTTAAACAACTGTATAAGGACTTTTTATTAGTAAGACGGTGAGTGTACTACCACCACCACTACTACTACTACTACTACTACTACTACTACTACTACTACTACTACTACTACTAAAATGTTTTCATTCCTCCCATAAATATGTCAATAGTGGAGTTTGAAAAGTGGGGCATGGCAAAACCAAGGCTTCACATTATTCTAAATTTCTTTGTGAAATCAAATAAAAATACATATAAATTATACATATTCTTATTCAGGAAAGCGCGCTTTTCAAATTAAGAGCAACAGAAATTATTGAAATTTCCGACCTGTTCACGTACTTCTGCCCTTAAAATAGTTTTGAACAAAGTAGATCCATTTACCTTTACATTTCATTGCCTCATTCAATCCTCCTCACAGATTTTAATCATTTTTTATCTAAGTAAATTCATATAGCTTTTAAGCATAACAAGGTACTTTTTATGATGTTTTTTGAGAGGACAAAATATGCTTTGTAATTTCACATATGCAATGTAACCATAGCTGAAGATGTTCCCAAGGAACGAAACATGTATTATAAATAAATAATTCACTTAAAGCAAATATCAGTATCAAAAAGGCAGATATCTACTTATATTGATTTAATGTAAGCAGTATGTTCCAACCTGTCAATGCAGAAATGGCTTGGAATGACATTAGTACACGAATAAGCTTGAGTGGAGCTTATAAAAGTAGGAAAGATCATAATAAGAAGATAAATTTGGAATTCAAGAGGACAAATAGGGAAAAATTCAATAAACTCCGAAGTTCTACTAGGTAAACATTTGATGGGATATGTGCCACCTGGGTGACAGCCCTAAATGCAGATCAGTGATGACTGATTGACAGGTACTGTGATGGTCAGCAGGTGTCACCCTGTTGGACTGAGTGCGCAATGAGCATATACGAGGATCATTTAATACGGTCCCTATCAGTGAGAAATTGGAGGAGCGGCAGTTGCGCTGGGACGGACATGTACAACATCAAGATGAAAATCATCCCGTTAAGAGAGCTCTTGCAATAGAGGAACCAAGGAGAGGACGCGGGCGTCGTACAGCTGAAAAGGCCGTGAGTAGAAACGGCATTCCAGTGGCGGAGACATCCAACTGCAGGGAGTACTCTCTAAGGATCAGAAGAGCGGATCCTGAGCGATGCTTGGGAGTGTCCATTGTAGGCACGCATACGGCCGAAAGAAGAGGAATTCTTTGTCAAGGCGACTGAAATATCCCTACTCGATCCTAGGTAATCATCTCTCAGGCAGCAATCATACTATGAGAGTAGTTCCTGGGCCTTATATATCTTACTCTTTCTGGCTGACATAACCAGCCTTTCTGTCTCGTGAGAATTCTGGAACATATGTGTCACAGCCAGGTAGTGGGACTTCCCTGCGCTAGCAGCTACCCTTGGAATTTCAAAAGGAAAATCCTTTAGGCTATCAAAATTAAGAAACACTCAAACAATATGAATTCAGAAGAAGAATATAAAATCAGCAATTCTTGAATGCCTATCAAACACAGATTTACAGACCTCAACATAAACACGCGGGACAAACCTGTAATTACATAACAGCACGGGCAAGTCCCACTACCTGGCTGTGACATATAACATTCCATAATACTCATGAAACAGCCAGGGTGCTTACGTCAGCCAGAGAGGGTAGGATATACATGGCCAAGGTGAGGAACTACTCTCGTAGTGTGACTGCTCCCTGGGAGACTGATTACTTCAGATCGAGTAGGGGTGTTTCAGTCGCCTTGACAAAGAATACTGCAATGTATTTGAAACTTCGGCAAACTGTACGGAATGTACAGAAAACAACAACATGGTTCAACCCAGAAGAAGAACTAAATAACACCACTAGTAGCTCCCAATACAACTATATCACTATCAGAGTCTACTATATCAACTTCTGAATTAAATATTTCCTCTTCTCTTAGCCTTATTTTTGTGAAATCTACAATCATAGATAATACATTACATTTATCCGCTTCTCTGCATTGAATCCTTGATTTGTCAATAATATTGTGAAAAGTGGCAACAATTGCAATCTAGTGACAGAACTTGTTACTGCATTAATACCACAAACAGGTAGCTATAAACAAGCCCAAAAGAACTGCGGGCAGCGATTTTAAATTAAATGTTATGCTCCAGCCGGTAGAAGTTAGGAAAGCTTTGAAAGAACAGAAGCTCATAGAATCTACAAGTATGATCGCTGGTGTGTTAAGATGACATCGTAGATCATCCTCTCCACTCGTTCCATTTTTAAATGTTCGTTTTGTTTAATAATAATAATAACAACAATAATAATAATAATCCCCGTGTGGGGATTTACCGGTTACCTCCATCGGGCGCATTCCATTGGAATTGGGGAAGCTCGCTGGCTCTGCCGCCAGCAGAGTCAGAGGGTAGTAGGGAAATAAAATACCACTGTGAAAAAAAAAATTGGTCTCTTGCCAGGGTTACGGCGAAGACTGGTAAATGACCAGAAGCCAGAAAACATCTTGAGGCAACCTCTAGGGCTAACAACCCTAGTTGTAAAAGGATGGGTACCCGTCCAAAGCAAAGTCAAGTCAAAAAGCATGATGGCACAACATTTCAAGAAACATACCCCAGGGGGTAAATCTCCAGATAAATCCCTCATCGTGAACACCATTGCGCACGAGTCTCATTCGGATTCTGGGGGAGACTCGACATCACGCAAGGGACGAGTCGGAGCGTCTCGGTGTACCCCGAAGAGGCAAAAACTCAGGCCAAAATCTAAAACCTTTCTAGCAACTTTCAACATAAATTCACTTACACAAACTGGCAAGCTGAAAACCCTCACCAAAGCTCTTCACGAAAATCAGATATCCTTAATGGCCCTACAGGAAACAAGGTACCCAGATGAAGAGATTTTTGAATCCGAAGGCTACCGATTTTTCAAGAGCAAAGCGCAAAGAGGAATCCTCAATGGAGCTGTGATGCTTGGAACTGCGTTTGCTGTTAGAACCAAGATCCTTAAATCGGTTGCAAATTTCGAACCTGTGAATGACAGATTGTCTATACTCACAATTAAATGCGCGAGCAAAACCTATGCCCTAGTTAACGCACATGCTCCTACAAACGATAAGAACACGTCTGATCCAGATGTTGATAATTTCTGGGACCTACTGGATGAAAAATTAAACAAAATCCCCAAACACCATGTCAAGCTTCTTTTGGGTGACTTCAATGCCCAACTAGGTCGTGAACAGAAGTACAAGAAAGTTATAGGAAATTACCCTGCTCACAAAAGAACCAATCCCAACGGCAAAAGACTGGTGTCCATTTGCGAAAATCACAACCTGCAGGTCATGTCGACTCACTTTCGCCATCTACCCAGAAAGCAAATGACTTGGCGTTCTCCCGTCCAAGCTCTCGGAGAGTTCCAATTTAACATGTTGCAATCTCCAGGAGAAACAGCCCTGAGATTATGAATGTCAAGGTAAAGAAAGGCATCAATATGGCCTCAGATCATTATATGTCTCTTATCAAATTCAAACCAATTCCCGCAAACACAAGGAAGACAACCAAACAGATCACACGCTTCGACAATGATAAACTTCGGCAAAGGGTTGAGGAGTTCCAGGAGAAGGCTAGACCAAATGACTGTGACTTTAACAACGCCAAAAGTCTCCTTGTTGAGGCCGCCAAAGACGTTGCAGAAATCAAGAGAAGCAAAAACCATGCCTGGTGGAAAGGTACCTGCGAATCAGTCCTCCAAGAAAGACTCAATGCATGGAAACAGTACTACTCTACGAAAACAGAAAATGATTGGGAAACCTACAAAACCCAACGTGCCCAAGCAGCTAGGGTGTTCAGAACTGAGAAACGTAAATATGAAAAATCCCTCATTGAAAAGATAGAACAAAACTTTAGGAAGAATGAAAGCAGAAAGTACTACAGAGCCTTCAAACACAAACTCACTGGCTATAAACCACCATCTTGATTTATGAATTTCATTTTCCGTATTGACATTTACCAATCTTCATAAAAGGAAAGAAAAATTCCACCTAATCAATACATTTATTTTCTTGTAAACTATTACAATCTAGGACCGGTTTCGACCCTTCATAGGTCATCCTCAGCTATATCAGAATCACATTTGCATTTCTATCTTATACCTCTGAAAGACCTTCATGATGTATTGTTTCATAATTTTTCAGTGAAAACTTATCTAAAAACTTACAAATTTCTAAGCGTTGTGTTAAAATTAAAAATTAAAATTACAAAACTTTGTCTATTATATACATGCCCTTGGGCTGACAGAATGCATCCTTGGGTTGATTAAGCACATATCTTAAGTATTGCTTATTCTATTGAATCGAAACACTTTTATACTTATGTACAATCGTGAATAGACTATCAGTAAAATTTGATAAATAAAGCTTGCGTGATGATTATAATAAAATATCATGTTACATCTTTATACCTTATTGCTGGAGTGATATTATTTTAGGCAAAATATAAATGCGTGTTGACTTCTATAAAATATTTTTACATAAACACACTAATGTACTTTAAAGTCTAATCATTGTACTTTAAAGTCTAAAATACTTATTGCTTGGATCTTGCGTTGTTATGTGGTAAAATATTATAACAATTTGTCTTGTATAACATCAGATATTGATAATGTTTGAATATGCCGTGTATGGTTGGCTTTTAAACCTAATGATTAAATATCAGTTCCTTCTTGCATAAAATTACAAGTTTCATATTATGTTGATTATGTATTGTATAAAACACAAATGTCTATTAAATTGAATGCTTATCATTTATTACAGAAGTTTTAAAAACACTTGAATGTCTAGTAATATAGTCAGTGTGTTTAGTGACACTGAAACGTGTTGGCCTTGATTCTTGCGTTATATTTCCATAATTTGCCTTTTCTTATATATGTCGAATGTTGAACTTTATAGGTTCCATTTGTATAACTGTGAAATGGATCAATATAAGCTTGATACGTGTTAAATTATGGAATATATGTATGATTCAGTTCTGGCCTAACTTCTGGAGTTTTCTCCCATCAAATGCCGTAAGACTGTGGTGGTTCCTTTCCTTTTTCTAAGGCTGGTAAAGTCTGTAAGCCAAAATGAATGAAGTGAGTTAGATTTCAATAGAAGTGTAATATTGTGTGAATTTGTAAAGCCTGAATTAATTTACTTACTGCTGGATGTTTGAAATGCAAGTTTCTTGGCCGTTTGACGAGTAATGTACCTCGTACTAATGGTTCTAGTGTTGTCTGTTGTGAGAGGGGCGGAGGGATAAGCAGGGGAGGTTGTTACGTGTGTATGGGCGGAGTCACTAAGGTTCGCTGTCTGCGCCGTAGCTTGTGTATGACGTCGTCTGTTGACTATTTTGACGTAGTCGTTTTTTAAGATAGGAACGATTTTATTGAACAAAATACGTCAAAATAGTCAACAGACGACGTCATACACAAGCTACGGCGCAGACAGCGAACCTTAGTGACTCCGCCCACGATTGTACATAAGTATAAAAGTGTTTCGATTCAATAGAATAAGCAATACTTAAGATATGTGCTTAATCAACCCAAGGATGCATTCTGTCAGCCCAAGGGCATGTATATAATAGACAAAGTTTTGTAATTTTAATTTTTAATTTTAACACAACGCTTAGAAATTTGTAAGTTTTTAGATAAGTTTTCACTGAAAAATTATGAAACAATACATCATGAAGGTCTTTCAGAGGTATAAGATAGAAATGCAAATGTGATTCTGATATAGCTGAGGATGACCTATGAAGGGTCGAAACCGGTCCTAGATTGTAATAGTTTACAAGAAAATAAATGTATTGATTAGGTGGAATTTTTATTTCCTTTTATGAAGATTATAAACCACCATCTCTATGCTTTGAGCGAAAGGACGGCACACTGGCGACGTCAAATGAAGAAAATTGCAGCATTCTGGCAGATTACTTCAAGAATTTACTTAATTGCTCTAAACCGCAAAGCGCCATTGAGACCAAGGAACCCTTACTCAGGTACCCAGATTCCAGACCACCCGACAGAGATGAAATCAAGCGCCACATTGCCCGTCTCAAAAATAACAAAGCGCCGGGGGAAGACTCAGTAGCAGCAGAACTATGGAAATATGCCCCAGAGAAATCACTTGATATCTTGCAAAAGCAAATAGAAGAAATATGGAACAAGGAGACCCTACCCGAAGATTGGAAAATAGCTTTGATCCATCCATTACACAAAAAAGGCAGCATGAAGAACATCAACAACTACAGAGGAATATCTTTGCTACCCGTGACTTACAAAATTCTATCACTTGCCATCCTGGAGCATTTGGAAGCACAAGTCGAACATCAAATAGGTGAATACCAAGGAGGGTTCAGAAAAGGTCGCTCAACAGCTGAGCAGATCCAAAATCTCAAAACGATCATCAGATATTGTACACTAAGGTCCAAGCAGTATGTGTCTGTCTTTGTGGACTTTAAGAAAGCGTATGACTCCATTGATCAGGAAGTCCTTCTAAACATCTTAAATGATTTCGGAGTTGATTTGAAACTGCTGGCATTAATTAGAGCCACCCTGACCGATACAAAATCCAAAGTGAAGTTCCACGGATGTCTCTCGCATTCCTTTGACATCAAAACAGGAGTCCGACAAGGTGATGGGCTATCCCCGATTCTCTTCAACTGTGTTCTTGAAAAGATCATCAGAACCTGGCGGGTGAGATTACAGGAAACCAACTACAGTCCATTGAGAATAGGAACCAAATCCAAGGGGATCGCAACAGACTGCTTAGCATTTGCCGATGATATTGCTGTTCTCTCAAACGACATAGAAACCGCTAGAGCTCAAGTTGAAATTTTAAAGGAAATTGCCGAACAAACTGGTTTGCAGATATCGTTTGAGAAAACAGAAGTAATGACTAACATCAAAGAGGCTCCACCAAAACTCCATACAAAATACGGGGACATCACCCGAGTAGACAAATTCAAATACCTGGGTGAGATCATCATGAAAAATGGACTGGACAAAGAAGCACTTCAGGAGCGAGTACGCAAACTGGAAATAGCCTACCAAACATCCCGCACAATCTACAACAAAAAATGCCTTTCCCAAAACACCAAGATACGTCACTATGAAACAGTTCTGAAGCCAGTAGTTCTATATGCAGCCGAAACCCTGTCTCTAAATGCCAACAAAGGACTCCTTGAAGAAGTGGAGAAAAGAGAACGCAAAATTGTGAGAGGAATCTTGGGATCAAAGTACAGAAATGGAATCCATCAAGAGAGATCGAACAAGGAAGTCTACAGCAAAATAGAGAAAATTACTGACACAATCAGAAAAAGACGGGCACGATTTTACGGTCATCTGAAAAGAATGGACAGAAGAAAGTTAATTAAAGAAATCTTTCACTTTTTTGATTCAAACCCCAAAACCACAATTGCCTGGTTTAGAAATACCAAAGAAGACCTGCAAATGCTACATATCTCAGCTGAAGATGCCCTTAACAGAGATCTCTTCCGCAAGAAAATATTGACAAACTGGCTAAACCGAGACGAGCAACCGAAGAAAAGACACGGTGCCCCTTGGACAGAGGAGCGTAAGCAGGCCCACTCACAAAGAATGAGGGAAATTTGGGCTCTAAAGAAGGCAAAGTTCAGTGTCAAATGCACCAAGACTTAACGTGCTCCTTGATGGCCCCAGCGAATTATATAATAATAATAATAATAATAATAATAATAATAATAATAATAATAATAATAATAATAATTGTACCGGGCGGTACACCTCTATGACACCAGTTCAAATCTTGCGCCAACTGAAACTCCTACAGGAGAAACTCTGAACTTTAAAACGGAATCAACTCAACTGTTTATCAGAACAGGTCACTGTGTGTATTTCGATTTGTTTTTGTTTCTTATTGATCAGCAAGTGTGGACATTCTCTTATAGATGTCACTGTTTTAAAAAAAAAACTATGATCATGCACCCTGGTGCGAAGTGAAGGAACTTTTGGAAGAATTTTTGTTTTCATAAGTTTGTTCTTTACTAAATTTCGTTCTTTCATTTGTGGGTTGGCAATATTAACCCTTTCTTTCCGCCTATTTTGAAGCTAGCCAATTAATAATTTCTGTATTTAATTTCCCATCTATCACAGGTTTCTTCTTCATTTTTGACGTTTAAATTTTAACCGACCAATAAAAGGTTGTGGGTGTGGCTGTTTCATTCAGGAAAGGTCTCGAATCTTCCACGAGGGTTTAAAAACTGCTGATTTTCTGGTCTCCTGGCCACTCATACAACATCTAGCTTAGTGTGTGGATATGCAGCAGGAGGCGGGAAGCGCCTCTTTCTTCTGGAAGCTGCTCTTAAAAAGGTAATGGCCATTTAACATCTTTTCTTGCTAGCTCAGCAGTTTAACCTTTTTAAAATGTAAATCCCATTTCTGTCTATGTAAAAACTACAAATCTCTTTAACTGTAAAGCAGGGATAGAGACTGCCTTACCCTCTTGAGCTCCCCTTCATTTTGAAGTTGAGGTGACTACGTTTTCATAACCATTTCTTCTCTTCCTTAATGTGTTAAAGTTTTCTCATACGAGTCACTTCCCTAGCTTGGGATTAGCCCGTGTAATCGACCGAGCGCCACTTAGGTTTTAAAATGTGTATTTAGGAGTGCAAGTTCACGCCTCCAGTCCTCACTGTACTTTGGGCCAATAACTTAACCTGTTGTTTTTCCTTCATGCGAAGGCCCTGTAGGTTGGGTACAAGGTACCCCTGTTTCTTTGTAAGTGTGCCTTGAGGTCAGTTAGAAGTAAAGTTTATTGTGGTCTTTGATAGGCTTGTAAAATTGAGAGCGGGTCTGCTCTTTCTTGTATTTTGATGTGTGCCTCTAGGAGGCTTGACAGTGCTAGGTGTGAGTAAGCGCTCCATGTACTAGGGGATTTCTGCCCTTATGTAAAGTTATAACTTCTAAATTTGAGCCAAGTGCTCACCATATGTAAAGAGAGGGGTTCAAAGCCCAAGAACAGTAAATTGTACTAATATTGTGCGTCTTTTACTTGTTTCTCTGCTACTTGGTAGCTGTTACTCTGTTACTTGTTGATTTTGGAAAGAAAATATAACCTTGTTAAAGTTTTAAAATCAATTTTGGATTTGTAGTTAGACCCATTCAAGCCCACACCTTCTTTTCACCTCTGCTGATCCACCAACCCTCGTAATAATAATAATAATAATAATAATAATAATAATAATAATAATAATAATAATAATAATAATAATAATAATAATAATAAAATTAGTCTTATGTCCCACTAACCATTTTTCGAGTAAATATAGGAGAACTTTGTTAAGATGTCACTACAGGGGTCAAGGAAAAGGAACATGTTAAGCGAGAAACGTACCACTGAATACACAAGTAAAAACTATCCAACAGGGATATGGAAACAGTTGATAAGTTTTTTCCGATAGGATGGCATTTTACGTCGGGTACAGTGAAAACTATATCTACCGTTTCTAAAGATGAGTGGAAAATATTAAAAGGTGTGAAAAACACAAGAGAACAAATGTGAAAACATTTGCATGGGAGCCCATAAAAATATCAAAGTATTATTGCAGATCACACTCAGCCCTAAGATGGCGACTAGTGTGCTGAGTGAGTAATAACGCTCCATAAACATCTTACTCAATTCACATAATAAGTTGTAGAAAGTGTTTAGTCTGTGCATAGTAGTGCAATATGAAGTGATAAGCTTCAGTTTTACACTTCCGTCATGGCTCTGAAAGAAGCAACTAGGAAAATAAGTGAATTTGAAGAGATGATTAAGGACATTCTAGCTCTCTTGGACTCCACTGTAAGTGCTGCCAATCCTACGATTGTGCTTCAAACCCTTGACGGTGATTTCCAGGCGTTCAAGCCGCAAGTAACAACAGCAATTGGTGATCTGAAGAAACAACTACGCGCGATTGAGGACAAACTTCAAAAACAAGATGAGGCATTAGATGAGGCAGAGCAATATAGTCGCCGCAATTATCTACTGCTACACGGTGTCCTGGAAGAACCGTCTGAAGATGACTATAACAAGTCTAGATATAATCAAAAGTAAATTTTCGACTGAGCCCTCAATGAGTGACGTTGACCGCTGTCACCAGCTGGAGCGCCGAAGCTGGACATCTGCACAAGTGGTTGCACAAGGAAATCGCCTGATTATAATCAAATTTCTGCGTTATCACAACCAAAATCGTGTGTGGCACGCCAAGCATGCGCTGAAGGGGAGCGGACTACTTCCTCTCGTACAGTTCCTCACAAGTGTGAGGAAAACTATATTAAATTGTGCCCGGGACTTCAGAGGACCAAGAAACTGTTGGACTCAGAACGAGAGAATATGTGTTTTGAAAGATATCACAAAGACTCAAATATGCACAACTGCGCAATTGAATGACTTAGCTGTGTAAGATGAACTTTGATTTTATTATGTGTGTTATCAATAGTTTACGTTTGTGCGTGAGTGTGTGTGTGTATATAATAGTCAGTGGATGTAGTCAGTGTTGTTCTCAGGTAAGCTCATCTTATTTCACGTCCACCTCCGTAGCGTAACGGTCAGCACTATTAGCTGCTGTCCTCAGGAGTCCGGGTTCAATTCCCAGTTCTGCCAGAAATTTAAGAATGGCAGGAGGGCTGGTATGCGGTTTAAAAGGTACATGCAGCTCAACTCCAACGGGGGTGTGCCTGAAAATAGCTGCACCACCTTGGGATGAAGACAAGAGTTTAAAAAAATATCTTATTTTATGTACCTGCTATTAGTTTTCCTGTCATGTTGGTAGACGAAACTATCCCTTGTGTGAACGACCCACATTCCTCGCCTCCCCTCTTAACCCAACCCTCACCTCTCCCATACCCTGAGGCAACGGGATCCATTCTGAGGCCACAGCTGATGAACCACCCGAGAGCCTCCTTGTGTTGTCACCTAAATTCACTACCCATTGCAGCCCACCTGGAAGAACTACAAGCTATTTTCGAAATGAATAAGGTGCATTATATTGGCATATCAGAAAGCTGGTTACGCGGAGATTTGCCGTCTTGTGCTATAAATATCAACGGATAATCGCTCTTACAACATGACTGCGCTGACAAATGGGGAGTTGGAGTAGCCTTTTACTACAGGAATGATTTAAAATGCAAGATTATCTGCACCTCAGACCCAAGCCTTCCCCTGCGACCTGAGTATATGTTTGTTGAACTCGACTGTAATAAGAAAATATTAATAGGAATTGTATATAAGCCACCTAATATTAGACAAATGGAGACTTCGAAGCAGCTTTCACAGATCTTATCTCGGTCTACGAAGATGTCATAGTCATGGGTGACTTTAATACCGACTTGTTAAAACAAACTAGTAAATCAGATAAATTGTGTCACATATTCCATGTCCTGAGCATGAAAATCCTACCAATTAATGCTATGAATCACATCAACTACCCTGACAACTCGACTCACACATTAATTGACCTTATAATTGTAAATCAACCCTAGAAAGTCATTAAGCACGGACAGATCCCAGCTCCTGGAATTTCAACTCACGCCTTACTGTACTTATGTTACTCTATCCGAGGACCGAAGTATAAAGCACGCTACGTTATTTTAAGAGACATAAAACATATTGAATGCAATGGCGCATATAACTTACCGTGGAATGACATATGTAATCTTCATGACATTGACTCAAAAGGGAACAGATTCAACTCATTAGTACTGAACTTGTATGACAAATATGCTCTGGAGAGGCAGGTGAGATTTACACCCTCTCCCCATTCCCCCTGGCTGACGACTGAGATAAGATCTGCTATGGCTCGCCGTGACCGTTGGTACAGACAATTCAGACGAACACATGACAAAGATGACTTTGAGCAATACAGGAAACTAATGAACAAGGTTAAACAGCTAATTAGAAACAGTAAATGCCACTATTTTCAACACTTAGTGGGAAATAATAATTTAAACCAAACCTGGAAGAAGCAATGATCTTTGGGAATAGGCAAAGCCGGAGAAGAGCACATTCCCACTATATCTCTAGATTCGTTAAATGATTACTTTTCTCAGCCAAAAGTTGGACCAGTTCCATTACCGGCTAATCCCACAAACTCTGCATGCCATTCCTAGCACGACCAGTTCTCTCACAACGTTAGCACAAATGATATTAAATGCGGCCAATACTTACTCACCTACTGCCTGACCAATGGAGGATTCCCTAACGTTTGGAAAGACGCAATAATAAGGCCAATCCCGAAAAACACTACCTTGGATTCTCCATCAGATTACCGTCCTGTGTCCATCCTACTACCACTCGCAAAAGCACTCAAACGTCTGATTCATGCAAAAATCACTGTATACCTGACCCAAAATTCCCTCTTGACCCTTTTCGATCTGGTTTAAAAAAAGGACATAGTATCGCGACAGACACGCACTAGATCAACGATATGTGACTGTAGCAACACTACTAGACCTAAGCAGTGCCTTTGACACAGTTAGCCCTGGGTTACTGCTGCTCAAACTCTGTAGTCTCAACTTTAATGGGACATCTCTTAAATTTTTTAGATCCTACCTCAGTGACTGTCAACGAGTATCAGTGGGACAATGCACTCAGGATGGCATAACAAGTCAATAGGTGTCCCGCCGGCCCAGGACTTTCATTTGTTGTTAGTGTGAATGACACAGGGGACGCATTGAAATATAGCAAGAACCACATCTGTGTAGATGATCTTCAGATTTATTATCACTCACATCCACGAGACATAGATGTATCCATTGATGGAGTAAATTTTGACTTACGAAGACTGAATGACTATGCCAAAAATAAGAAGCTTTTTAATAAATCCTAAAAAAACTAAAACTATAATATTTGGTACCAAAAGAAACCTTAACTTGTTAAAAAGTAGACAACCCCCAATTATTTTAAATAATACTGTTGTGCCCTATTGTACATCAGTAAGAAACTTACAGTAGGTGTTATGATCGAGATGCTAAATTGGACTGAACAAGTGTCAAATACATGCTGTACAGTGCATAAATCCCTTTTTTCTCTCAAACGCTACTCTACTATATTTCCAAAACATCTTAATATACAACTGGTAAAATCCCTAATCTTATCAATTCTAGATTATGCGACACTGTACTTACGGACATATCTCAAGGCAGTAACAAAATGTTCAAACAGAGTTTAAATACCTATATTTGGTTTTTTTCTTTTGCATTTAGGCCATCTGTGGACCACGGTGCTTGTGTTCTAGCTGTGTTTTTGTCGTCGTCTGCCCCTTTTAGCGTACTGGATTGTGTTCTTAGTGGCCTCTTGAGCCTTCCTGTTGGCCCAGTATTCCTTCATTTTATTGCTGAATTCTTTCCTGCGCTCCTCTGACCAATTCCCGGCTCCTTTGTGGCTAGCTGATGTAAGGGATGTTAGGAAAGGTTTAGTTTTGACCATTAAACGGTATGCATTTCTGTCAGTAATGGCGGCTTGATTAATATTAAGCTCTGCAAGATCTTTGTCCACTTGTTTGGTCCAGGGGAATCCAGTAGCATTGCCTTTGTTAGCAACCTTGAAGATCTTATGGGATAATCTATTAGGATCCATTCTGTATAGGTGTCCATACAAAGACGTTTTCTTCTGATGGCATCTATGAGGTTTTCTTGATGCTGGTAGAGCTCATTGTTGGGTTTGTACCATCGCCTTCCATCTGGTAGGATCCTTGGCCCTATTATTCTTCTCAGGAATTTCCGTTCTTGCACTTCCAGGGCTCTCAGTGGGGTCTTTTTAGTTAGGGATAGGCATTCTGCTGCGTAGAGGACAGATGGTCTGACTACTGCATTATAGTGTCTCAGTTTTACATTCTTTGATAAATGCTTTGAGGCATACAGTTTTCTGCAGGCATGGTAGGCCTTGTCTAATTTGATTCTCCTTTGTTCAAGAGCCATCATTTCACTTAGGTCCTCCGATATCCACTCTCCGAGGTACTTCACATTTTTAGCTCTCTTGATGTGTTTTGTATCACTGACTCCCATTGTTGTAGGGGCATCTTTGATGTTGGTCATAAACTCGGTCTTTCCAATGTTGATCATGAGGCCCGCTTTAGCTGCTATAGAGTGCAGTGTTTGAAGCTGCATAGTGGACTCATGCATGTCATTTGCTAATAAAGTAAGGTCATTAGCAAAGGCCAGGCATGGAATCCTCAGGTTGTCTGATTTAAACCCCATCCTTAATCCGGTGTTCTCAGGTAATGACCTGGTACATTCTCTTATGATCTTTTCCAGGACACAGTTAAATAATATGCATGAGAGACCATCTCCTTGCCTCACCCCTGTTTTGATTGTGAAGCTCTCTGATAATTGACCTCTAAACTTAACTTTGGAAGTGGTGTTGTGCAGGGTGGCTTGCACCAACCTTTGAAGAGTGTGATCCTATCGACGGAGTCGTATGCCTTCTGGAAGTCGACAAAGATAGCTACCCACTGTCGGCATCTTTTCTTGCTATACTGAAGGATGGTCTTCAGATTTTGTATCTGTTCAGCACAAGACCTTGCAGTTCTGAACCCTGCTTGATATTCTGCTAATTCTTTATCCAGTTGTCTTGTTATGTGCTGTTCCAGAATCTTGGAAAAGACTTTATATGATACTGAAAGGAGTGATATTCCTCTATAGTTGCTGGGATCTGTTTTGCTTCCCTTCTTGTGGATTGGATGGATAACAGCTGAGCCTTTCCTTAGCCCATATGTCCAGGATTACTTTGTGTATGTGCCTGAATGTTTGCTCACCAGCTTGTTTCAACATTTCTGCCACTATTCCATCTTCTCCAGGAGCTTTGTTGTTCTTGAGAAGTTGAATGGTCTTTCTTACCTCTTCATAGGTGGGAGGAGGGATGTCTTTGGTGTCCGGGTTAGCTGGTTCTCTAACTGGGAGGCCCTGCGCAGGTTCTTCAGCATTCAAGAGTCCTTGGAAATAATCAGCTAGGGTCTTGATGCAGTCATCATCATTGAGGCACAGTGATCCGTCTGTTCTCTGGAAGTGTAAAGTTTGGGGTGTGAACTGGGTCGTCTGTTGTTTTAGACCTTTGTAGAAGTCTCTGGAGTTGTTTCTTCCAAAATCCTCCTCGGCTTTCTTAATCAGTTCTTTGTTGTATTTTCTTTTTGCCCCTCTTATAATGCTGGAGGTGTTCTTTCTTTGTGTAATAAAGGCTTGTAGGTTGGTTTCGTTTTTATGATGGTTCCATTTGAGCCATGCTAGTCGCCTGGCTTCTATAGCCTCATCACATTCGTTTGACCACCATGGGTGCTTGTTTCCTTTAGGTCTGTTGGGGATCGTCTTCTGAGCCACGTCTGTTATAGCATCCCGAAGTGGGTCCCAATCTGTAGTGGTGTTAATCCTATTGATGTGTTGGTTCAGACTCTCTTGGTAACTTGCATTGTCTTCTTTAAGTTTGGTGATATCAAACCTAGGAATCTTCTTTTTCTTCATAAGCATAGCCTTGGTCTTATACAGTGGTTTCAGATTCATCTTAACCATGGACAGGTAATGATCGGAGTCTATGTTAGCTCCTCATAAAACCTTCATGTTCATAATGTCGCACTGTTGCTTCTTATCTATTGCTACGTGGTCAATTTGGAACTCGCCCATCATGCTGTTTGGGCTGCGCCACATCATGGCCTTCCTAGGTAGGCGTTTAAAAGCCGTGGACTTCAAGAGTAATCCATACTTGGTGCACAGACTGATTACCCGTTCCCCATTCTTGTTGGTTCTCTTATAGGCGGGGTATCTTCCTACAATCTTCCGGTATTTCTGTTCTCTCCCAATCTGAGTGTTGAAATCTCCCAGCAGTATTGTCGTATGATGATGTGGGATGTGGTCTAGGGTTTCCTCAAGGGTGTCCCAATACTTATCTGTAGTCTCCGGGTTTTTCTTGTTAGATTCATTGGTAGGAGCATGGAAGTTAACCAAAGGGTATCCCCTATTGCTAGACCTCAAGGATATTACTGAAGTGCTATCATTGGGCGAAGAGAAGCCAAGTATGCTAGCAACTAGTTTGTGGTGTACTGCGAACCCTGTCCCCAGGAAGGGTACATTCATCATGACTCTCTTACCAGGCTTTCCCTTATATATTCTATATTCTTGAGACTCCATGGCATCTTCATCTGGGAACCGTGTCTCTTGTAAGGCTGCAATGCTGATGTTCTTGTCTTTCAGGATTTCAAGGGTATATTTAAGTTTCCCGGTCTTGATCAGGGAGTTAATATTGATTGTAGCTAGGTATGTGATGTTCCTTTTTCTTTTAGTTCTGACTGGGTCACATGAAGGCATAGGTCCCCCAGAATCCGACGACCTATATGCCCCATCATGAAGGGGGGGGGGGGGTGGATTGGTTACCACCTGGGGATTTATCATTATTGTTTTCGTACTTCATGTTTGATACAGTCTATCACACAAGTGTGTATATAGTTGTTGACTATCAAGGTTGTAAGCCTTGGTTTATATTTAAGCTGCGATATGATTCTGACATTTCACATTATAGGGAGTTGTCATGGCCTCATGTTCATGAGCGTCGCAGTCCCCACATGTTATCCCTTCTGCATGGAGTTCTAAACTCAGGTGTACCAGATTATCTCTCATCAAACTTTAAACTTTAATTACCTCTCCTCCTATCATAACCATGATACACAATCTGGCTCCTCTTTAACAATATCCCTCAATCACTCCAGGACTCACAACCGCTCCTTTGTTGTCAATGCCCTGCTAACATTAGGGATTTTCGTTCTTGTAGGAGATTTAAGATGGATTGCCAAAATCACTTGCTGAATACTTCAGGCTGACTTGTACAATAATTGAAGTGTGAATGAGTGCATGAATGAGCATATTTTCATAAGAATTAAAAATGTATTTGTTAGTGACAGGTTTTTAATGTGTTTCCTTCTTTCATTATTACTAGTGTTAGTTTTATAATTATTATCATGTTTATTTTTTTTTTACTATCTCCATATTTGCTATTAGTATATATTATATAAAATGGAACCCTGAACATCTGGGGTTGTCCCTCTGCAGTTAACAACTGTAGTTGTAAATTGGAGCTTGCTCCACCCAAGGTTAACTACCTTTGAAAGTCAACCATGGAAAGGTCTTTTACGAAAAAAATTCCACCGTCCAGTCCAAGAAAGCAGGAGAAGGCTATATCAGATTCGGTGGGTAGCCACCTTGAAGACATCAACGAGTCGGAGCGTTGGCAATCACCCATTCCTATGCCAGCACATAAGAACAGGATCAAACGAGATCAGATCAACTACATTGCAACTTATAATATTAATTCTCTACTTAAAGTAGGAAAACTAAAGAACTTGATGGATGAATTAGATAAACAGAAAATTTTAGTAGCAGGACTCCAAGAGATGAGAAATACTACAGAAGAACCATTCGAATCTCAAGGCTACAGAATTTACAATGGGAAACCTGGACTAAGGGTATGAAACAATGCCCCCAATTTGGAACTGGCTTTATAGTCAATGTGAAAATACCGTATTTCACGGCATGATCGTCGCACTTTTTATACCAAAATTTTCGAAAAAAATTGTAGGGTGCGACCATTATACGATGAATATTTAATACCAGTATTTGTATTACTCAAAAAATGTATTTATAACTAAATTGTATTTGATACAAATTTAAGATGCACGTAATACTCGCGTTTATACATCAAAATAATTAAAATAGTCTAAAACAAAATTCATAATTTTTCGCAACAATTCGGCGAACGTTTTTCCAACCTGAAAATAAAAATGAACGTATTAAGTTAATTTGTCATTAATTTGAGTATTAAAGTTAAAATATTACTCTTGCAAAACATTATCGCTTTGTTGTGAAATGCGGACTTACCGGTACGCAATTTATTCCAAATCTTCGGTGTCGCTATCGCAGGTTTCGCTATCTGATGCGCCGTCCTCGCCTCTGTTAATACCAGTATCAGATTCTTCGTCTCCCTGCCACACTGCGTCATCTTCGGAACCGTCTAGTGCATTCGAAATCCCAGTCCTTTTGAAGCTCTTGGAGACTAGTTCAGGTGGTATAAGATCCCAACTCTTCTTCACCCACGAGCATAACAAGTCCAAGGGTGGACGCCTGATATTTTCGGCGGGCGTCAATTGCTGATCGCCGCTCATCATCCACTCGTTGTAAAATCGACGTAAGTGGTCTTTAAAGGGTTTATTAACACATACGTCTAGTGGCTGCAAAGCAGATGTTAGGCCACCAGGAATGACTATCTGTCGTGTCTTATTTGTAGTGAGAATTTGCTTCACTTCGTTCACGAGGTGACCTCGGAAACTATCTAAAACAAGCAGAGCTGGTTGTTTTAGTAGTGCACCAGGTCTTCTATTCCACACAGTTTTAACCCAGTCCAGCATGAGTTCTACGTCCATCCAACCCTTTGGTTGCACTCGTACATGAATTCCACGGGGAAACTGTATATTCTTAGGCATCGTTTTCCTCTTGAAAATGATGTAAGGCGGCAACTTTCTCCCGTCAGCTGTAATGGCTAGCATTGCCGTGCATCGCAACTTCTCACTACCGCTGGTTTTCATTAATACACTCCGTGATCCTTTTAGCGCAATAGTGCTGTTGCAAGGCATATCAAAAAAGATTGGAGTCTGATCGGCATTACCGATTTGAGAAAGCAAGTACGAAGTTTCCTTGCGCAAATGTATGACAAATCGGTGAAAATTTACAATCTTGTCCGTGTAATCAGCAGGCAACTTTTGGCTTAGTGTTGTTCTCCTTCGCACTGACAGATTGTGTCGTCGCATGAACCCCTTAATCCACCCACGAGTCGCCTTAAACTGAGTTACCGGTATGTTGTGTTTGCGCGCTACCTCCTGTCCCTTAATTTGTAACATTTCATATGATACACTGCAGCCATTGTTACGTATTTCACTGACGTACCTAAACACTTCTTCGTCAATTATAGGAAACTTTCCTGTTTTAGGACCTCTAAACGCGCGTCTAGAAGGGTTTGTGCTTTTTAGCTTGTTTTTTACTTTCCGCCAGTCACGCACCAACTTTTCACTCACAGAAAATTTTCTTTCTGCAGCTCTGTTCCCGTGCTGTTCAGCGAAGGCAATTACGCTTAGCTTGAAGCCCGCAGAATAGTTTCTATATTTACCCATAATCGCTTATAAATGCTTCACACGTTAATGTTTTGCGATATAAATGACTTTCCGTAATTGTTCACTATTAAAACAAATTATTTCTGCAAACACCCAAAACACAAATTAAAAACTTAAATTCTCACGCACACATGTCTACAGTAATCACGTAAATCTGAAACAAATAAATGCATCTGTGATCTGTCCATTCCAGAGCAGCCAATACTGTTAGGCAGCAAGGAAGCATGCAACAATTTATCAGTTTAGCTCGTTGGTTGCGACACACTACTGCACTTGCGCAAAGCTCGCAAACCGGAGCTCTAGCTAGCGCGGTGTAGATCTACTGTATAGTTGACTGTATTCCGAGACGTCAGTAACAAACATTCATTTTTTTCAATTTCTTTTAAACATACGGTAATTAGGTTAATATTTCTTCCCAGTTATTGATGATTTTACATTACATTACTGTCGAGTTTATAAAATAAAACTTTAATAGCATTGGATAATAATTATCTTGACTGCTTGGATAAAAGTTTTCATCCCATGCCCGGACACTTATGACATAGTAGTAAGATAAGAGTCTAGCGATGACAACTGAGACATCGTAAATAATTTGGCTGAATAATTCCGTGGAAATCTGCGTTATCGTCTTGGATTTCACTTCGTGCGCAATAACACAGGAGCCGGCCCCATGGTGTAGGGGTAGCGTGCTGGCCTCTTACATGGAGGCCTCGGGTTCAATTCACGGCCTGGTCAGGGAATTTTACCTGTATCTGAGGGCTGGTTCGAGGTCCATTCAACCTACCTAGCCGGTATTTCCTGGCGACGTTGCCGATAAGCGATAACTTACAGCCTTACGTATTTCAAATGGGTCTCGCGACCACGTTGTCAAACTGCCGATAGTCTACCGGTAAGCTATGTGTCGTACATATACCGGTATTATTTATTTATACGTTGTGCAACATGTCGCAAACGTGACTGTGTTGCCAAATTGCCCATAAACCATACACGTATTTAAATTGCGCATTCATGTGCAACTTACGTTGCAGTTCCATTTACCTTTTAACCAGATTAGTGAACAAAATTTGGACGTGCGACGATTATGTAATTAAAGGTTTAAAGTCCGATTTTTGTATTGAAAATAAAGGATGCGACGATTACGTGGTGGCGACGATTATGCCGTGAAATACGGTAATAGATTCGATAATCGATTTTCAAGCCATCTCACCTAGAATTGCAACTTTGAGTTTAAAAGCATCCAACAAAATTTATACCATCATAAATGCCCATGCCCCTACTAATAAAAAGAATTTTCTAACAAAGACTAGGAAAGAAGTGGAAAAGTTTTGGGATCTCCTTGACCAAACTGTAAACCAAATAAATATTAACAACGTTAAGATCCTGTCAGGGGACTTCAATGCCCAACTCGGAAGAGAAAAGAAATACTGAGATATCACTGGGAAATGGGCTCCACATAAACATACAAATAAGAATGGTCAAAGACTTGTTGAACTCTGCAGAGAACACAAACTAATCTCCAAGTCCACCTACTTCAAAAGGAGGCCCAACAAACTTAAAACTTGGAAACAACCTGATTGGAGAAAAGGGGAATGGCAGGTGGATCACGTATTTATGGACAAAACCTTCCACAGAGAAATCTACAATGTTAAAGTATTAAGAGGAGTAGATATAGGTTCAGATCATTACATAGACAAAATCAAAATTAAGTTTACACCACTAAAAAAGAAACCAAAATGCAATAAACAAAAGAGGAACTTTGATCCACACCAGTTAATTAGGAATGATAAATATAGAGAAGTCACACAGAAAATAAAACTGACAGATAACTTAGAAGAACTGGTTCCAATTCTCAGGCAACAAGCTGAAAATTTAGCCCCATTGAACACACGTAAAAGACATGCCTGGTGGACCTCAGAATGTGACAAAATTCATGAAGAAAGACATCAGGCATGGTTAAAAATTCAAACACACAAAACAGAAGAAAGTGCAGCCAACCTCAAAAATATCAGGAAAAAGTTCACACAAATTATCAAGCAAACCAAGAGACAATCACAGAAAAATCTAATCAACTCAATAGAAGAAAACTACCACAAAACCAATTCCAGAGACTTATTAATGCTGAAAAGTGAGGATGGAAAAATGACACATAATGGCAAGGAAAATGCCAAAATCATGGCAAAAGCATTCATTAAACTTTTGAATTGTGAAGAACCCCAGGAACTTTTAGCAATTAATACAGACACACCCATCAAAACCCTGCCTGAATTCATAAAGACCCCAACAATCCAAGAGGTGGAAACAGCACTCAAAGAGTTGAAAAATTATAAGGCATGCGGAGAAGACCAAGTTTTCGCAGAAAGGTGGAAATATGCCAGTGATACAGTTCGAACATCTTTACACATGGCCCTAACAAAAATCTGGATAACAGAAAAGTTCCCCGAACATTGGACCACAGCCATAATCCACCCACTCCACAAAAAAGGAGATAAAAGCAATCCAGATAACTACAGAGGTATCTCTCTCTTAGACTGTACATACAAGATTTTCTCCAGAATCCTATACAGGAGGATCAGAGAGCAACTAGAGGAAGAATCAGGTGAATACCAAGGAGGCTTCAGACCTTGGAGAAGCTGTGCAGAACAAATCATCACTTTAAAATTAGCCATAGCATATTACAAGAAGCAAAACGAACCTCTTGCAATAACCTTCGTGGACTTTAAAAAAGCTTACGACTGTATCCATAGACCTTCAATGTTGAAAATATTAAGAAATTTCGGGCTCCATCCAAAATTAATCAAATTGATTGAACTCACCTTAACCAACACTAAATCAAAAATCAAGTTCAGAGGGGAATTCTCTGAGCCATTCATCATAAAAACAGGCTTAAGACAAGGAGATTGCTTGTCACCACTGCTGTTCAACTGTGCCTTGGAATATATAATGAGGGAATGGTACAAGAGTAACCCAAAGAACATCCGAATTGGAAGACCCAAAGACAACATAAGTTTAAATTGCCTAGGTTTTGCCGATGACCTTGCTCTCTTGTCCAGCAATATTCAGGAAACCAGACAACAAGTTATATCACTACAGGAAATAGCACAGAAAATTGGTCTTGGAATATCTTTTGAAAAGACTAATCATGTTTACTGACCCACCACTCATAAACAAAATTGCCATAGGAAACCAAGAAATCAAAATTGTAGATAAATTTAAATATCTGGGAGAAATCATAACATATAACCTCAATGAAAAGCCAGCATGGCATAACAGAATAAATAAACTGACCAGAGCACAATATGTCACCAAGAATACCTACAACAAAAAAGGCCTGTCAATAGCAACAAAATTAAAACATTACAAAACAGTCATTCAACCAGAAATAACATACGCAAGCGAAACCATCTTCAAAACAACTAACACTGCACAAATAGACAAAATACTCAAGATAGAGAGAAGAATCATTAGAACATGCATCAACAAATCATACCAAAAAGATGGACACTGGAGAATAGCTTCTAATGAAACAGTCTACAAGGAAATAGAACCAGTAATGAGCTCAATCGGGAAGAAACGCATTTCATTTTTTGGACATCTAATCAGGACACCAGAGAACAGGATCATCAGGAGAATAATAGAAAAATTATGGAATAGTAAGTGCAACATTAAGTGGATTACAGAAATCAAGGAAGATATGGATGAACTACAAATTACAGTGGAAGACCTAAGAAACAAAACCGACAAAATCAAGAAACTCACAAACAAACCAGACTGCAAATCAGAATCAACAAACAGACAATAGGAAGGGTAATTTCCGATGAAGAAAGAAGGATAAGATCAGAGAGAATGAAGAAGTACTGGGCTGACAGGAAACTAAAAAATTATTTGTATAAAGTTGGCTAGAGTGGTCCTATGAAGGCCATAAAATGTAAATAAATAAATAAATTTAAAAGATGATTTGATGTATTTAAAAAAATATGTCTGCCAAGTAGGCCTATTTTAAATGTTGTGGTAAAGTATAAGAGAGGGCCTTGAGCCCTAACTTCACTACGAATAAAGACGAATTACTTACTTACGTACTTACTTACTCTTTCTAAAACAAATTGTAGTAGAGGACTTTTATTTCGGACCAGTGGGTTATTAAGCATTATTTTCTGGTCAAACTCTTAGACAATAAATTGGAGGTTACACTTGACCTCGACCATGTGCGACTGCAACTTTGGCTGCCATTTTAAATCGACAACATTTTTATTCAACCAACTCGAATGATCGAGACAAAACTTGAAGATATATAAGTTTCAATATTCATGCTACATCTGTGCGCTTAAAAATTTTAATTTTGTCTTCATTAGTAAGAAATTTCACGACCTTTTCCGAATCATTAACTAGGCTGTTACAAGACAAATATGCACCACACTAATCAACTTCACACGATTATGTTCCTAATCCAGATGTAGGCTACCAGGCGACAAATATTCGCTACCCTTCACTGTACCACTCAACACAAAATTTCTAATTTCTGAATGGAATGCGAAATACAAGCACAAACAGGCTCATTGTGTTATTCAGCAATCTCGCTGCTAACAGCAAGTGAAACTGAACATTTGTGAGGCTGACGGATTGCTCCCCGAAGTTGCAACTTATCCTATGAACTTCAGGAATTCGAGGTCTCTTCCCATTATCACGCAACTGTGGTGAGGGCTCTTTCTTACTCGAGTTGGAAATCACATTCCTTTCACAAGGGATGACAAATAACATTTCTAGGGCTAGGAGGAATGTGATTGTACTAAGTGGTAATAACGAAAATTCGTGACGCGATAAGCGAGGTACTTTTATATAGATTTAATACAATGAGAGTCGAGGTTTCAAATTTACGAAGTGCTAAGCGGGAAAACGTGTTAACGAGGAACACATTAACGAGGTTTCACTGTATTACATTCAGGTGAAAGTTCATGTCAACACACAGGATTAAAGCTGAACCTGTTACATGCCCATTACAAAACAAATAAGAGTACTTTTTTTTTTTTTTTTGAAGCTTTAGAGAAAAACTAACCTGCCTTTCTCACCAGAACAACTGTATGTGCTCAAGAGTTTATTTTCAAGACACTACATAACTACAATGAATTTGTTTCCCTCACTCACATGGAGCATACTGACCTGTAGCCAGGTGAAGCGTACTCCCCAATTGCCCACAGAACATGAGTGTAGAGATCAGGACACACATCGCTGTTGTTGAGCATCGAGATATACTCTATAAGTTCTTTCTGTACCAGGAACACTAGCCGGGGACAGAGCTTGAGAATGGTGCGGATGTGACGAGTCACACACCTGAAACAACAAACAGTATTTATTTATTTATTTACTTTTACAATTTGCTTTATGTCGCACTGACACAGATAGGTTTTATGGCGACAATAGGACAGGAAAGGGTCTGGAGTGGGAAGGAAGTGGCCGTGACCTTTATTAAGGTACAGCCCCAGCATTTGTCCGATGTGAAAATGGGGAACAGCAGAACACCATCTTCAGGGCTGCCGACAGTGGAGTTTGAACCCACCCACTATCTCTCAAATGCAAGATGACAGCTACGTGACCCAAATCACGCAGCCACTCACTTGATTGTTCAGTTTCTGTTTGTGGTTATACGTAGGTAATAGTATGGAAGGCAAAGTGGCAAAAGATTTACACATCCAGGTAGTTTATCACCAGTGTAGCAACCATCGAGTTTACCAGGAGATATTACATGCTGTGGTGTAATCTGGGTTTCATTCTATTTTTCATTTGTAGTTGCATAGCATTTCCTCTTTTTTTAAACTGTTTTTTTAGAATTGGCTTTAAGTCACACCGACACAGAGAGGTCTTATGGCGACGATGGGATAGGAAAGGGCTAGGAGTGGGAAGGAAGCAACTGTGGCCTTAATTAAGGTACAGCCTGGTGTGAAAATGGGAAACCACAGGACACCATGTTGGGGGCTGCCGACAGTGGGGTTTGAACCCACTATCTCCCGAATGCAAGCTCATAGCTACGTGACCTAAGCTGCACGGCCACTTGCTCGGTACATTCTTCCTTCATGTATTTTATATGATGATGATGAGGGCTGACGGTGTGGGAAGAGCCAATGCCGGCAGAGAGGCAAAAATGTGGGCGAGGCTAGTGTTAGTAAAATAACAGCGCCCTGAAATTGAGGCACTCAAGAAAGAAGTTGCCCGAGCTCCAATAAGGGTGCTAGAAACAGCCAAAATTGGAGAGATGGCTGGAACAATCTGGAGGCGAATACTGCGAGATCCTTCGTCGAAAATCTTCCGCAGGCCTGGGGATCGCGAGACTATCAGCAAGTCAGATCGTGAGTCAGTGACGCGTTTGTCAATCAGAGAGTTTTGACTATGCAGATTTCAGCACGGTGTGCGAGTCTCTTGGGTTAGTTTAAGTTCAAGTAAACTACTCGAGATGATACTCCGCTAAGAGAAGACATGTTGGAGAGCAGGAGTTCTGATGTGCCGGAGTACTGTGTGTACACTCCCGGCACTAAAAGCCATTCGCCATTTTCCTTACTGATAGTTCAACACTATACAAGTATTGATTAGGTGGTGTACCAGGGAACCGCTAGCAGTCTGGAACAATTTTATTCAGCACGAGGTACCGCGATGTAAACAAAGTCACAGCTGGAACTTGTGTTGAGAGAGTGGGTAACTACATCACGAGCTCCACGCAAGGAACTGACATTGCTGTGACGCGCCGATCACGTGTACGGCACGTGATTGCATGGAAAGGAATGGAACGTATTTTTATGATATTTTGATCCAGATAAGTTATCAAATAATGGAATACGTCACTTTGTAGCCTGTCATTTAAAGGCAAACATAACAAATTTCAAATAAATCATCCCAGGGATTTACGAGTATTTCCACCTCAAAGGAGATCAATTCTGCCACGAGGAGATTGAGTCAGACTCAGCAAAATGGTATAAAAGAACAGAGATTCGCCAAGTAAAAGTCACTTTACAAAGGTGAAAAATGAGAGTATCCTCCTAATTCAATACAATAAATATTCCGTCATTAGACGGAGTAAACAAATTCAAACATGTTTCGGCTCGTCTGAGCCATCTTCAGTGAAAAATGAGGGGAGATTTGAAATAATTTACATAATATAAGTTGAAAAAATGTTAAAAAAAAGAATGATAGAGCAAATGAAAAAAACAAAAGAGAGCCTACAAGGAAACAAAATTAGCACAAATATACAATATTTACATTAATATGCGAAGCAAAAAACAACTCAGTGCGATAAAATTCAGTGAAAAGGTGTTAATTTAAAATAGTAATTGAAACTAAAAACGGTGTTAACCTAAGAAAACAAAGGAATGAAAAAACAAATGATGCAGACGGAAATGAACAATAGTAGCACATGGTGAGGTTGTGGACCTCATAGTTTACAAAATATTGTTTATAACAATAACAAACAGGTTGAAATTACTGTAGAAAATCATCCTTGTAGAAACCCATCACATTAAATTGGTCAGAAGGGGAGCGGGAGCAAACATTTTTGAGAAACGAAGCCTGATATGATGTGCAGGCGAAAAGCCTGTGACAAGGAAAAAACACCAATGAAATTTAAAGCTTTAGAAACAACAGCATTCTCAAAATCTTCTCAATCTAGCAGTCCCTTTCTTGATTATTGTTTCTGTAACCCCCCTTTAAACAGTTGGAAGCACATAATACAAGATACATATAAAACACGTAATTATTTGATAATGCAAAATAACAAACCTTACAGAACGACATCAGCCGATGATCAAACAGGAAAACATTTTACCTTTTACAAACACGTGGCTTCGCAGGATAACCAACATGACAACTAGAGAAAGGAAGTATGGGAAGCAGGCCGGGAAACCCTAGAGGACGAGACCTTACGCGACGTTGTAGGGAAAGAAACGTGAGAACATTAACCCTTTGTCCAATTTATTTAACATATAGAATTGAATCAAGGTATGAAGTGCACTAGGTTAGATAACATCAATTTTAAAAAATCAAATCGAACCACGAGGTTCCTATCAGTGTTTCTCTCAGGAAAGTGAATATTTACACAAAGTTACAATGACATTTAAATAAGTGAGCATAATTTCGATGTTGAAACTTACAACGAAAATTTAAAGGGGACAATGACCTAATTACAAACATCATATAAGGCAAGTTGAAAAATGTTACAAGAGAAGGGAACAACAGAAATTAAATTTAGCGCAGAGGCCTATAGAGAAGCAGTCCTCTCCTAATACACATCAGTGAGGGACGCAAAGCTCAACAGGTGTGCACTAAATTGATACGGAATTACTGGAGGCAACTCGGAAGAAAAAAAAATTAAAGTTTACATATTCACAAAAGATTAATAAAATGAATTGCCTCCAAAATAAAGGGTATGCCTAGTTGACGAACTATGGCATTACAAATCAAAAGCGGTGAAAACCAGGGTCTAAGGCAAACTCCGAATGAATGAATTTACATTTTAAGTTAACACTTGAGAACAGAAAACATGCTTACCCCGGGATGGCTGGAGCCGGTGAGCGGATCACCTTACAAGGTGCGTCCGATCGTTACGACGTACGAAAACCAAAGACGCTGAACAGAGTCTTGCTCTTGCTAAGGAGCCAAAAAGCCGGAAATTGGAAAATACTCAAACAGCCAATCAGGGAAGCCACCTATGTCTCGATCCGAAGTTTGACCAATACAAATTAGTGTTATTTTCACCAATAGAATTATAGCACCAAATATGGTAATGTGGGAAATTCATTCTAGAGATTTCGATTGCGAAACTCAGCGATTTCGTGATCGAAGCCTCCACCTGGCACTACAGGGTGATACAAAAAATGGGTTACAAAAAAAACATATTACTGGAGATCTCCAATATCAATGTCAATGATTAAGTAAATAATTGTCTCTTCAGTGAGTCCTGAAAATACTTTAAAATACAACTTCATTAAAAATAAAACACACAAATTTTTACATAATTTTTACAACAACAAAAATTTAGTCGAATTCTTCAAAAAATGTTAGTTCCTTAGTTTCTTTTGTCAAGTCAAAAATGATTCCGCCGACTATCAACTCACCACCGGTGACAGTTTCATAATGTTGGCTGGTGTCTTGCCTTATTATAAAGGGTCGGAAGGGCCGCGATATAAAATTGAGAAGCTGTGTTAGGCAGAAGACAGATGCATAGTAAATTGTAAGCGATCTAGCGGAAACCGTCAATGAAGCTCTAATCTGTAATGGAAAAATGAGGTTGTGTGAGAAACATGGGGTGATAAGTAAAAAGTGTAGAATGGGTGTGAAGAAAGCTTAAACTTACAGTGTTTAGCAGGTGGTTGTCCTCTCAAAACGCCTGGCCTCTCAAAGTAACGGTCTCGTTCGCGTGATCGAGTCTATTGTTGGTTCGACTGTGTTTGCTAGGATGGAAGGAGCGGAGGGGGAAGGGGTGGTCCAGGGCTGGTGTGAGGAGGGGGGAGTGGTGGTGAGTTGGAGAGATGGAGGTGGGGTTTGTTTGTGTTATGGAAATTCTGACAAATATATGGAATGAATGTTTCAAGTAGAATGTTCTTTTTCTCGCTGACTTCATTTAAATTGTGAGAGGGGTTCATAAACTGATCTAAATCAATGTGGATGCTCTCGAGAACGTTGAGCAAGGTGCCTTTTCGCTCGTAATGCAAGATCTTGAGGTCTTTTCACTGAATTTTATCGCAGTGAGTTGCTTTTTGCTTCGCATATTGATGTAAATATTGTATATTTGTGCTTTGTTTTCGTCTAGGCTCTCTTTTGTTTGTTTTTTCATTTGCTCCTTCATTATGTTTTTTAGCCTTTTTTCAACTTATATTATGTAAATTATTTCAAATCTCCCCTCATTTTTCACTGAAGATGGCTCAAACGAGCCGAAACATGTTTGAATTTGTTTACTCCGTCTAATGATGGAATATTTATTGTATTGAATTAGGAGGATACTCTCATTTTTCACCTTTGTAAAGTGAAAACCGTCAATACGGAATGATTCTAATATCTTGTAAAGTAAAAGTCAGTTCATAACTCGCAGCTGAAGTAACAACACAATGTTGTATACGAGTGACTACACCGAGGTTGGAACATGGCCGCTGCGAGTGAAGTTCACCGGTAAGAACTCTGCCGTAATTGTCGTCAAAAGACTTGTATTCAAAGTGTTACTTTTGGACTTGGAAATTTTTTGAAAATTAAAATATGAACTTAGTCTTCACAAACTTCTAGGAGTATTTCGAGAACATGTGTCAGTAACTTAAACTGTGGAATAATGTATTTGAACTTCAACTCAGTTGAAAGCGAGTGTGTAGAACTTGTACTCAGACCAGATTTACTTTTAACTACTATTTTTTTGCTATTTTTGCTTTACGTCGCACCGACACAGATAGGTCTTATGGCAACAATGGGACGGGAAAGGCCTAGGAATGGGAAGGAAGCGGCCGTGGCCTTAAGGTACAGCACCAGCATTTGCCTGGTGTGAAAATGGGAAACCACGGAAAACCATCTTCAGGGCTGCCGACAGTGGGATTCGAACACACTGTCTCCTGGATGCGAGCTCACAGCTGCGGACTCCTAACTGCACGGCCAACTCGCCCGGTTTATTTTTAACTTGGAACATTTGTAATTTAAAAGCGTGTGCATATTAATGCAATTTTCCAGTGAAATACATAAATACTTAGTCTGTTAAAGCAAACAACGCAATAAAAGTGCTCAAAGATTCATATTTAATAAAAGTGTGATTAGCTCTATACAGCATTAAACATTTGTCGCGGGTGAACAAGACAATGCCGCATTAGATGTTTTCTTCTTCGTAACACTAACTATTTGAACATACAAACATTCATAGGTTTAGAACACTCCTTTGCATCCGGGAGATAGTAGGTTCCAATCCCACTATCGGCAGCCCTGAAAATGGTTTTCCGTGGTTTCCCATTTTCACACCAGGCAAATGCTGGGGCTGTACCTTCATTAAGGCCACAGCCGCTTCCTTCCAACTCCTAGGCCTTTCCTATCCCATCGTCGCCATAAGACCTATCTGTGTCGGTGCGACGTAAAGCCCCTAGCAAAAAAAAAAAAGAAGAAAAAGAACACTTCTACTGTTGTAAATAGACCTTTTCTTCATGTGTCATACCAATGATGATATTAGAACCAGTGCACATAACAAAATACCGAGCATACTTTTATGAAGTGCAAATACGAGTTATTTTGAATAGGACACTACTAAGCAATCATAGTCAGTTGAACTTTCTAGTGTTCGATACAGTACACAGTGATGCGTAAAATCCTGACGAGTGCCTACTTCTCGTAATTATCATATCTGCCTGCCACTACACAAGCTGAATCTCGAATCGATGTGGGACGTGTCAATGAGGGAATGGAACCGTGGTATCAACGTGGGATATGGAGCGTGGTGCTATGGTGATGACTTCATGACATTGGCTGCCTATGGTAACAACTTGCTGTTCCAGTCCTGAGTTCCAGTAAAAACAGGTGATATGAAGTGCATTTCAAACCACATTTTAACACATGGGTGACAGGCCCCGAGAAATCTCGTAGTACACTCGCCAGCGGTAGGTGACGGGCCCTGAGAAATCTCGGTTTTATTCACGACATTGTTTTCAGTCTTCCTGTGACATCTCTTGACCATATATTGAACTATTTCGAACATGCACATTGAGTAGAATAAATCGTAGATGTATATCTGCCACTTTTCTTTTATTCATGGCCCCTCTTATTTTTTTATTTAGTTTTGAAACGTCGACTTTCTTTCTGTTGGTTCAGTCAATGACAAGATGGAGCGCCCGCGGAATACGGTGTTAGTTGACGACGATAAGAATTATATGCCGATGACCGTTCAAATGGATATAGTGATAATGAATTAGTGGAAACTGAATGTGAGAGTGATAATGGAAGTGATATTCAAGCCTCTACACGCCGTAATTTACCTAGTGTGCTTATTTATTCAAATGACTGACGATGACAACGATGTAAACATTAATGATGTGTTGTTGAATTAACACGCATTTGCTTGCTTATCTTAGATATGTTGAAGTACTACTAGGGGCATTGGTTGAGTACTCATACCAACTTTAAAGATAAAATCTTGACTGGTTTAATATTTACGTACATTTTTATAATCAAGTGCACCCTAGTATGCTTAGTAGAAAGATGTCCGGTCCACAGGGTATGTGACAAGCTTAAGCATCCAGTCAGTAATGTGTTAAACAAGTGCATAAAACTCCACAAAAACTATTTTTCTTCTTGCCAAGTGGAATAGTAAAATCAGTGATTTCGTTTAGCAGTTTTACGAACAGTTATTACAATGCTCAATGGAAACTAGACTTTTACTAAATTCTAGTTTGTGTTATTTTCGAAGTGTTAAATTTTCTATACTTATAAAAACTTCTAGGAAGAACTTCACAAACTTTGAAAGTGAAAGAGTATTTATTTTAAAGTGAAGGAATATTTATTATTATTTAAAAAGACTGTAGGAAACAAGTTAAATTTATTATTTAAAAAGACTGTAGGGAAAACAATTCTGATATTTTGAATTCTGAATTTGATCTTCAAGTGAAAGACACTCATTTCAATGAATTTATGGTGACTTTAAAAATCAAGTTATTTTCGAAACATCAAGATAAAGACAATCTTTTATGGATACCATGTTATTAAATCAGACATACATCAAGATAAACTTTATTTATTTTTGCATTACGAACATTTGGTAAAATAACTTGCTTTAATATTTCAATAATTTGCCAACGAAACAAATATTTTGTCAAAAGGAGCAGGAATAATAGGAAACATTGCCCATAAATTCATGGTGATGAATAAATTGAGTTTTAAGCCCAAGTATTATTTTGCTCTGCATGAGCCTCCGTGTACCTGTTCCATAAGAGCCGTCCACTCCTAAGTGAAAATTCTTATGTCCAGATCTCTGATCATTTCCCGGTACAGTGGAGAACCCCAAACCTACAACTGTGAACCGAGGACTACTGTGTGTCCAGCCACAGGAAGTTTAAACACAAACTGCTGTGAATTTGAAATGAGCTATTAGCCAGGAAAACTGTATACTCAGAAACGGGTATCTGCTGATACACACAAACCTGTCCACCTCCATAGTGTAACGGTTAGCACTATCAGCTGCTGTCCTTGGTCACCCGGGTTCGATTTCTGGTACTGTTAGAGAATGGCAAGAGGGCTGGTATGTTGCTAAATGGAATATGCAGCTCACTTCCATTGGGAGCATGCCTGAAAAGAGCTGCACCAGGTCAGAGTGAGGACACAAAAGTAATATATTACAAAATTAATAAGCATTATTATCCCTACTTGTCATAAAGTGAGGATGTTGGATCTTCTGGTGTTGCTTAGGTTGACCGTGAGAGATCCAGAATCTAGTTCGGTCACCTATTCTGTAGACTATTAGCCGTCCTGCTTCAGCAGTCCGTTGCCCAGGGTACACCACGAGGAGGTTATCTACACGTCGTACCAGACATTGCCCGTCTTAACATGGCAGACAATATGGGCAGGCTTGGTGACCTAGGCAACTGCGTGAAAAGAGAGTGGAGTGCACATCTTCTTTGTGGTTTCCATGGTAGTTTTGGCAAACAAAACAAAATGAGTGCCAGTAAGGGCAAAAATTTTAAAATAAATATAATGAGTTACCCTCTAAGTAGTGATATCTTTGGAACGATTGTAGCAATTAACAAGATGGCAGATATTTAGGGCACAAAAATGATAATAAATATGACCCTAAAACACTATTAAACGAATGTGTATTCACTAAATAACACTAACATAAACTTAGCACCCTAAATAAAATCACGAATACCCCCTGGAAACCGCAAATGAAGCACACAGATGCACTACCACTACACATCAACATTCTTGTCTCTGTATATATTGTTGTTTTTGTGTGTATATTCTGTGTATTTTTGTATCCTGTTTGTAGTTGCTTTGCCATTCGCTAAATAAATAATAAAGTGAGGACAGGTTTCTATGAAGAAATACAGACATACAACCTGTGGATGGCTGTGCGGTAATCAGGGACGTCAAAGATAAGTCGTAGACGAGATAGAAGAGCGAGGAGGGTGTCGGCCAGCATCCGTGTGTCAGCTCGTCTCTCGACCTCGCCAAAGAAACTATCGAGGAGCAGGGGAACGATTCGGCTGCAAGTTATCACCAGCATATGGTTGGACAGTTCCTTGAGCAGCTCCAGGTAGGAAGGAAGTCTGAAACACGAGACAAGGCTTGAAACTAATTTGTTCTGCATCTTTGTGGCATTTGGCTGGAGCTACATGAAACTATATATTTGGGGACATAAGACACAAATGGCTGGTATCATAATCTTTGTCAATGGAAAGAAAATATTCATTTTAAAGGAAGCTAATCATCCTGTCACTACTTTTGATATGAATTTACTGTAGTGTCAATCACTCTCCCCAGTGAAAGAAGATTCATTGATCAATGCACAGCAGTCATACTATCATGCATTCGTGTTTAAATTGTGTGTAATGGCTTACGGCCCATAATGAGAGTCAAACATCCATGATTTGATGTAATTAATTCATGTGAAAATTTTCCTTGGCTGACTGATTCTAGCTTCCTCTGAAATAAATGTTGTTGTTGCTAATATACAATTACATTCTACTTTTACAAAGAATATTATTTCATATAAATTTAATCCATGTTTGGGGTCCATTACCTATATAATAAAACTCTCAAAACTCAAACTCTTACACCAGAGGGAGTTAAAAGGTGCGATTTGTACCAAAATCTTCCAAATCACCTCAATAGAACAGGAAAAATCTTGCATGTCTTGCAAATTCAACAGAAATATATTTATTTTCTAGATAAAATCATTAAATTATCGCTCCAATAATTGCAGGCGAAGGCTTACCCTAACCCGCAATACATTCTGTACTTAGCAGGTTGCTAAGCAACTAACACTTTCATTAATGTCAAGCCAGAGAGTATACACTTCCTCTCATGTGGAAGAATCCTTCTCTGCTAGATACTCTTTGATTCTCTGACCTTCGCCAGCTTCTGAATATACTCAAACAGATGGCAGAAAGTTCCTTATAACTTACATGGTGCTAAGGAAAACAGTCTACGTACGTACAGATGGGAAGTTATTAAGTGACTGGCCTTCTGCATAACCATTAATAAAGCGCAGGAACAACCTCTTGAAAAAGTGGGTACTCTACTTACCCAAACTAGTATTCAGTCACGGCCAATTCTATGTTGCACTATCTCGGGCAAGATCGTTTGAAAATGTTAAGATCCAGATATGTCTGAATGGTCGAAGCACAGAGAATATTGTATGGAAAGAAGTGTTTTAAACTAAATTACGAATGAATCAGTTATTATGTACTGGTATTAAATGTTCATGCCTTTGCTGGCGGGACCTAGCGTTTACAGTGCACTATGTCTTCTAGTATAGGCTAGAGCAATTTTGTTACTTTCATAGATCTGTCTCTGTCTTATCCTTGGCTTTGACTATATGAAAGTGACTGAGATATGAGCGATGCTAGTAATGCCAATCATTATGCAGCCAGTCCCTGCTATGAATGGTGTGAAAATGTTGCTCATAGGGTCGGCTGGTGTATGCATGTCAGTGGGCTTGGCAGACTGATATGTAACAGCAACTCTGGCTTGGTGAGGAAAGCAACGGGAAACTACCTCACTCCTCATTTCCCTAGTACGCCTCTTCAGTGATGCCTAGGCCATGTATGACAGCTGATGGCAGAGCTGTTGAGGATCCCACCAGCGCACAGTGGGTCAAAATCAAAATCTAGGAGGACAAAATTATTTTTTTCATAATTAAAAAATCAAAATTTATTACTTCTACAGCATTCTAATATAATCGCTGCGCACTATTCTGGGATATAAACGCATCTTAGTGTAAATCTATCACCACTGTTCGAGCTGGAATCTTATCTTATCTCCTGCGTTGTGCGTGCGTATCTCGCAGTCTGAATTGGAGAATGAATATAAGTGGCTGTGGTTTGGTTGTCTTTGAGGTTAGTGTGATGCTTTAAGATGGAACATGCAGCTGAAGGTATGATCTTTACATTTATAACGGGTTTTAGTTATTAATGGGCGTATTTGTTAGGTAATTTTAGCTATATTTGCATCATGTAATATTTAACTATTATTTTTAAAATTATATTTTCACTTAGAGTTTTAGTATGTCGCGTCACTCTGCGTCACTGTCTACTTAATGTTAAAATGTAGATAAAGTCTTGTAGTTTACGCCTGTTATAAGAATTTTTGCATCTTTTTGCAACTTACTTAGTTATTTTACGTTTTAGAAGATGCCGCGCAACCAGTTCTCACACGTTTACAACTGTTTGAAGCACTGGGTTCGAAGATTGTGTCAAAAGTGGAACTTTGTGACTTTGTCAAAAGTAACTTAGGGATAGACAATTGTTCTGAAGAGATAACTGAATGCCTACAAGGAGATTTAAAGGATTTTGTTGATAATTTTACCAGACAGTGGAAGCGGGTTCATTGAAGTAAAGCAAAATTCATTTCAAAATATTCTGATTGGTTAAAAGAGAAGATAACATATTCGAAGATTGTGCATGATTCTAAATTAACAGAAAATGTAAATTCTCCTACTTCATCCGCATCGAAAGTTGGAAGGCCTAGAAAGATTTTTCATGAAAGTAGTGAAAAATCAAAGAGACGAAAAATTCAACCGCTACTCTCTGCACATTCAGAACAGGAACTTATTCATGCCACACAAGTATCATTGCACATGTCTGGAAAACGAGATGCTGCAAAAATGGTTAAAGAAACTCTTAAGTTTCCACATAGAGCTACTAAAATTAAAAAATCCTATATATCACCAGCTGTAAAACCTGTACCACTTACCGGTGAAGAGGCTCTATCATTCCCTGTAGATAACAATTACAGCAAAACCCAATACATGAATATGCGACTTGAATGCAAAAATAGGAACTGTAATATTTTCCCACTTTACCACATCATTAGAAAAACAAAACAGAAATGCTATCCACTAAGTGAATCAATAACAATAACAGGAACATCAGCCGCAATAACATTGCAATCACTGGTCGACCATACAATTGAGCGCCTTGCAATAGTTCAAGATGTTTTCAAAGTCTACTTCTATCAGTGATACAGTTCATATTATATTAAAATGGGGCTGTGATGGTTCAAGCGGACATAGTCAGTATAAGCAAAAATTTACAGATGATGACGGCAGTGACACTGATGTTTTTGTAGTTTCAGTTGTTCCATTACAAATGTGTTCTTTAAATGTAGAAAGCAACAATGAAAAGGAAATTTTATGACATAACCCACGACCTTCTTCGACACGATTTTGCAGACCTCTTAAATTATTGTTTGAAAAGGAGACTGTAGAATTGACTAGGCGAGAGGTTCAATTAGTTGAAACTGAAATAACGTCCCTCTAACCAAGTAAAATAGAAATTAGTGATCAATAAATATATATTAATCAAACTCTATTGCTGACCATGGCGGATGGAAAAGTCTGCAATTCTATTACAGGTTCATCAGCACAGAGGTGTTATGTGTGTGGTGCTGGTCCCAGAGAAATGAATAACACACTCCTGAAGAGAGCTATAAATTTGGATTATCCATTGTTGGATCCGGTTTTTTTTTAATGCCTCTACATATACCTTACAAAATAGAAATTAAGAAATGGCAAGCAAGAGGGGATGAAAACAGAAAACAGAAAGAAAGTAATAAAAAATAAATTTTGATCAGAAATGGGTCTGCATGTTGACAAACCAAGATCTGGAGGCGTCGGAAATTCGAATGTTCGCAACACTGCTCGCCATTTCTTTGAGGATCCAGTTTTGTCATCCAAAATTCTGGGTATAAATGAATTGCTAATCAGACGTTTTTCTTCTATTTTGTATGCTCTTTCTTGTCAGTTCCCTATAAATACTCCCACTTTCAAAACCTACACCCAGGATACAGCAAAATTGTATCTAAATCTGTATCCATGGTATTATACGCCAGTCACTGTGCATAAAGTATTAATTTGGTGCAGATATAATTGATTTTTGTATTATACATCTCGGGCAATTGTCAGAAGAAGCACAATTGCAGTCTTCCAAATTAAAGGTAAACTGAGTACAATCTATTGTACTTTATTGTAGTTTAGGCTCTATCCAACTCCTAGTCATAGACAATTTCTTGCATGTGTAGACGTAGATGTAGCTTAAAAAAGGTCTTAACTGATGTTTATTATGAAGTAATTAATTATATACGTTGCTTTCACTCTAAATTCATGATTAAAACGTAAAAATAATTTTGTCCCCCTAGATTTCGATTTTGACCCACTGTGCAGCGGCATCGCTGGCGGACTGAACATACATACATACATACATTAAATGTTCATAAAACTATTGAAAATGGCAGGCAGAACAATATGACTGCGACACGCATATCAAGACAAGTTATCTGACCTATTTAAAGGAATGCTGCGGAGCTGCGCGGGTCCACTAGTTATCATAATAATAAGAATAACAACAACAATCATTCGACCAGTACTTCTGTATGGTTCCGAGACATGGAGTATTACCAAGAAAGAGCAGCAGCAGCAGCAGCAGCAGTCGCAAGTCTTTGAGAATAAAGTTTACAGAAAAATATTTAGCCCATGGTTCAATCCTATCTCTCAAAGCAGGCAGAAAAGACCTAATTATGAGATTTACACCCCCTCTCACACACAATAATGGGTATATGGGAAAAGACCTTCAGGAAGACCCTGAAGCACCTGGAAGAAGGAGATCAACAAGGTATGCCGGACCCTCCAAATTGATAACTGGGAAAAGCAGGGTGTCTGTCTTGCTTAAGGTCCAATATTTCTGACACAGAAATTAAATGTAGGCAAAACTATGAGATTTCTTATAATATAATGGATTTTTCCTGTGATATGAGGAGAATTCCTAATCCAAGTTGGAACCAATAGCACCTTTCACGCAATGTGAACGACTTGACCGCTCTGCGCCAATGTTCAGCATTCAATTTTCTACCTGAAGATGCACTTGAAATATAAAACTCAATAGAAGCATCTGGACTTTATATTCAGACCAGCATCTCATACTTTCAATGTGCAATTTTAGAGTATTCAATAAAAAAGGGGCAACATTTTAATCATCATTGTAGAAAATCATTGTGATACTATTCTTACAGTCTAATTGCAACATATGTAAACCTGAAATTTTATTTGTCATTGATCAGTACAACATAATGTCATCTCTCAACATTTCATCCACTCCACCATTTTTAATGCATATTACCGCACCACATACACAGTTCACTATTTTATTTTTTATTTCCACAATGTAATTTTGTTTTAGGACATCGGCAAATCAAAAGTGTATCTTATTTAGGCTGATGATGACCCACATAGGGTCAAAACTAGTCCCTTGATAACATATTGTAATGTATTTATAGACATTGCAATTACTGTACAGTAATGAGTAGGTGGAATAAACTTTGTAAAATTGTATGTATTTCCTATCCCATCGTCACCATAAGACCTATCTATGTTGGTGTGACGTAAAGAAAATTGTAAAAAAAGTATTAAGTGCTGGACGATGGCTTTGCCTCATAAATTCCCCTTTCTGCTGCGGATATGTTTATGTTCCAGTGGCTACTACAAGTGGGTCCATCCGAGGTGCAACCTACTGTGCCTGTTTGGAGAGCACATTGAACTATGGGGTCGCTATTATCCGACATGGAATGGAGTGGCCAGATGTTCCTGGTGGCACCAATTGTGCTACACTGCGCCACACTTCACTGGGTGTTACTAGTCAGTTCGCTATATGGGTGAGCTGAAATGAAGTTTCCTAATTGCCCTGGTTGGACTGATGGTGTATGGAGCTGTTGGCGATCGGCCGTAGTCAGTAGCTGCATGAGGTCAGCAATACCAAAAGTTGGGACACTTTGACCAGTAATGGACGTTCCTGTCAAGAATGAGAGCAAGATACCAGTGTCGTGTGTCCAATGTGAACACCCCTCAATTAATTCCGTATGTAAAAGTTTTAATTTTCGAACTTTACTCAAAGATAAAGGGGGGTCCAACTCGTTGGCTGAATGGTCAGCGTACTGGCCTTCGGTTCAGAGGGTCCCGGGTTCGATTCGAGGCCGGGTCGGGGATTTTAATCGCTTCTGATTAATTCTTCTGGCTCGGGGACTGGGTGTATATGTCCGTCCCAACACTCTCCTCATCATATTCACACAACATACTACACTACCAACCACCACAGAAACACGCAATAGTGCTTACATCCCTCCATAGAGGGTTGGCGTCAGGAAGGGCATCCGGCCGTAAAAACAGGGCCGAATCCACACGTGCGACGCAGTTCGCACCCGCGACCCCACAGGTGTAGGAAACGCGGCAGGAAAAGAAGAAGAAGAACTCAAAGATAAAGGGGGAGGGTGGGGGATGTGACCGGTGTTTGTGGTATTTGATGAGGACTAAAAGAAGAGTCACTATGTTAGAATTTTGTTTTGTGTTCTAAGAAGTTATTACCGTGTTATTTAATTTTGGAATGGGAATTCTCGATACGTAACTTGAAGAAATTATGTGTATACGATGTTCATCGTACTTAAAGTTTACTATGCTGTTTAAAATATTATTTCGGGTTTACTGTAGAAAACAAATAATGAACACGTATGGAAAATTTCGATTTAAAATAATTAAGGTGAAATTTTTGTGTTTGAAGAAATTTTGTATTGTGTAACGGGATGTTTTAATGGGATAGGTAACTTGTGAAATACACTATTTTGCCACATGTCATTTGTGGTGAAGTCGCAACTGCATCATTCTAGAATTTACTGGACTAAATGCAGAGTGAGACCTTATTGATCAAAATAACGAAGTTCCTTATTGGTGAATGTGAAAGCCACGAATATTCCCGTACCCTAATTGGTCATCTCCTGATTGCCCTATTTCTGGCTTCTGGCAACTTGGCCAGAGCCAAGCTTGTTTCCGTCGACTTGAATTTCTGACCGGCGAAGGGAGCAGACGTCTTCTCCGTCTGTCCAGAGATGGGTTTACCGGCCCTCTGGGTGAGCACTGTTTCTGTTTTTGGGTTTTAACTTTAAATGTAAATTTTAATGAAAATTTTAATTTGTGCACCAGAGTTTGCCCATGATATTTCCCATTCGCCAATTTTTAACTTCAAAATTACTTAGCTCTTTCAGGGAGTCATACCTATTTTATCTTAGGAGGCAATTCCCTTTTCTTATTTTGAATATTCTAATTAAATATAAATGTAACGTGCGTTTAAGGTCTTATAAGGAACATGTAAAGTTTTAATTTCCCATGGGGTTGCCCTCTGGTAGTTCAGTTTCAATTTAATATATACCAGTTGAAGATATGTGCCTTTTTCTGAAGTGTTTTAGGAAAGGCAGCAACTTAATTGGCTTCTATGTTAAATTTTTTATTTCTTGCAACTATCTATCTCTTAGTAAATGGTTCAACGTGTCCCTTTCTTATTCGTCATAAGGGATTAGCCCTTGGTAAACTGTATAATTTTCACATTGATTTCATTTTTCTTAATGTAATTTCAAATGGCCATCGTCTGTAATTCTGATAGCTGACTGTCACGATTTATTGTACACAATTGTAACGAAATATGCTTGTACTGAGGTTAAATATTGCTTCAAGAAGAAAGCAAGGTAGAAATGTCTTTAGTAATGGATGTGCAGCAGCACATACATTTGTAATATATAATTGTTTTTGATCTAAACATTATTGATTTGAGCCTCATGTTTATTTAGAACAATTTTTACCTGATTTTGAGTTGCTATGGTTGTGCTGCTGATTAATTTGCTTGTACCTTAATTTTTTTGTTAATTCAGTAAAACTAAGTGTTCAGAAAGGGATCACTGTTGATTTCTGTTTTGATGCAATGCACAACCTTCTCATGGACCTAATAGGGTTTCCAGCCTATTCTGCATTTCCTTTCACATAGTTGTCATGTTGGTTAACCTGGTATTTATTCCTCTACGCTGTTTCTGTAGTATTAATTGGGGGTGTGTTTAATTTCATTTTAAATGTGTTCAAATCTCATGAAGTTTAATTTTTTAAATTATTATTATTCTTGTGCTTGTGTCATGTAATCCGTAGCAGTTACAGTTTAATGTCTCACTCATGCAGGTTGAAGGGGGAATAAAATATTCTTTGACAACTACTTCACGTCTGTGAAATTGCCAAGACACCAGGCTTCAAAGGGAATATGTGCACGAGGGGCACTGCAAGAAAACTAGATGGAGAAGTGCTCCCTTCGAAGCAAGGTGGTGATGAACTTCAATATCACTACAGTGAAACATTGGATTGCGAGCATAATTCGTTTTGCAAACATGCTGGTAATCCAACACACTCATACATCAAAGCTAATTTTCCTGCAAGAAATGACTGAAATGCAGATAATTCATTCCACAACCCAAAAATATGTTACTGATATAAAATGACCCACACAAGGAGCATCCTCTGTACATCTTCTAGAACACATGGTTGTTGCTTTGATACTCTCAAGAATCCTTTTGCTACATCCAGACCCTTTAGTTTTTCCTTCTTAATATTGTACAAAGAGCTGATGAAGACCTGGTGTAAAATCTCGCAATATCAGGCACATGCACACCTCGTTCATACTTCTTGATTATTTCCTTAACTTCCACCGTATTCATCTCTTTTTTCTTAGTGCCTTCTTCTGCAACTTCTTTCTTCACAGGGCCCATTACTGTGGTTATGTGGTGCTCAGAAGACAGAAAAGTACTACTTGTTATGCAGAACTTCGCTTGTTTATCAAGTTACAATTCATTTAAACTTTTGCTTGGTTCGCAAAACACTCGCAAACCAAACTGCTCGCAATCCAAGGTTTTACTGTAGTGGTTTTTGCAGTGAGATGCAATCGTATCAACTATCTATCTAGGTATTCTGCCTTATGGCAGGTCTTGTCATGGGATGAACCTCTTCCACTGTTGCCTGTCCTGCGCCAAGTTTTTCATGTCCGAATATTTATTTCCTTGGATATTGTCCAACATTTGATATTTTTTCCTTCCTCTTCCTCGTTTACCTTTCACCATTCCTTCTATTCCTTCTTTCAGTAAACAGTCCCTCCTCAAACAATGTCCGATCCAGTTCATTTTTCTCCTTCTAATGGTTTGTAACATACTTCGTTCTTCTCCAACTCTTCGTAATACCTCCTCATTCCTTACCCGGTCTTCCCATTTCACTCGTTCTATTCTCCTCCATACCCACATCTCTAGTGCCTCCAATCTTCTCTCATCTTTCTTTCTCAATGTCCAAGTCTCTGCGCCATACAGCGCTATGCTCCAAATGTAACACTTAGCAAGTCTGTTCCTCAAATCTTTGTTTAGTGGTCCACAAAATAATTTTGATTTTTTCCTAAAGCCTTCTTTTGCTATGGCAATTCTTTTCTTAATTTCTGTTGTGCAATACATATCATCTCTGATCATACTTCCCAAATACTTGAAGTTACTGACTTGCTCTATTTCTTCTCCTCCTATACTAATATGACAACTTCTACCTTTTCCTCCAATTATCATGCTTTTGGTCTTCTTCTTATTAATTCTCATTCCATATTCTTCTAGTTTCATGTTGAGTTTATCTAACATTTGTATCATTTCACGTTCGTTTTCTCCCATCACAACCATATCATCTGCAAATCTTATACATTCTACTCTCCTACCTCCAACACAAACTCCACTATTTCCATTAAAACTTTCATTGATTATTTCTTCGAGATAGATGTTGAACAGTGTCGGTGATAAAGAGCAGCCCTGTCTTACACCTCTTCCTAATTCAATTTCTTCACTCAACTCATCTCCTATTCTCACTCTTGCTCTCTGGTTTATATACAAATTCTTTATTAGACTTCTATCCCTCCAATCAACTCCATGTTTCTTCAGGATTGTCATCAATTTGTCCCATCTGACACAGTCAAAAGCCTTCAGAAGGTCAATAAATACAGCATAAACCTTCCTGTTTTTCTCTATGTACCTCTCTCCTATCACCCTCAGAAGTCCAATGGCGTCTCTTGTTCCAACTCCTCTCCTGAAACCAAACTGTTCTTCACCTATAAAGTTATTCAGCTTTCCATATATCCTTCTGTTGAGCGTCCGCAGTAAGACTTTGGCTGCATGTGAAATTAGACTCAATGTCCTATGTTCTTCACATTTTTTGCTGTTCTTTTTCTTTTCCATAGGGATTAAGATGATTTCACTGAAGTCCTTTGGCCATTTTCCTGTCATGTATATTTGATTACATAATCCAATCAACTCCTTTCTTCATTTCTTATTTAATGCTTTTAACAGTTCAACAGGAATCTCATCTATTCCCATTGCTTTTCTATTTTTCATCTCGTTCAGTGATGCTTCGATCTCTCTTCTCAGTATGGTTTCCCCTTTATCATCCTCTTTAACCATATCTTCCTCCTCTAATTCAAGTTCTTCTTCATTTGGTTGATTGTCCCGATCATATAGCCATTCTATGTATTCTTCCGATCTTTTCATTATTTCTTGGGGTTCATATATCATTGTGCCATCTGTAGCCTCTATTTCCTTATTGCTGTTGTTCCTTCTCTTTTCTCTGAATACTATATTTGTTGCTTCCTTGTACATCAAGTCATATTTCCCTTCTTTCTCCAGTTGCTCTATCTCATCACACTTTTCTGTCAACCATTTCTTCTTTGCCTTTTCTGTTTCTCTTCTTAATTCATTATTTAACTTCCTGTAGTTACGCTTTCCTTCTTCTGTATTTACTGTTTTCCATTTCCTGCGTTCCTCCATTTTACTTATCATTTCTGATGTTATCCATTCCTTCTTTGCCCTTTTCCTCTCCTTGACTCCAAGCGTTTTCTTAGCTGCTTCTTTTATCCCATTTTTAAAAGTTTCCCATCTCCTTTCTACATTTTCTGTTTCATTTCCTAATGTATTATTGTTACAATACTCATCCTCTAGTTCTCTACACTTGTCTTTATCTTTCAGTTTCTCAATATTAATTTCTTCTCTCTTCTTTCCTTTCCATACTATTTTCAATTTAATCATTACCTCTGCTACAACTAATATATGGTCAGAATAAATGTCTGCTCCTGGGTAACATTTAGCATTCTTTAGGCAGTTTCTGTACCGTTGTTGTATCATTATATAATCAATTTGATATTTCTTGTCATCTAATCGAGATATCCAAGTATACCTTCTCCTTTTGTGGTTGTCAAACAAAGTGTTTCCAACCACCATGCAATTTTCATTACAGAATTCAATCAAACTTTCTCCCCTCTCATTTCTGTCTCCCAATCCAAATTTACCAATGGTCTTACCATCTGATCCTTCACCAACAACCGCATTCCAATCACCCATTACAACAATACATGCATTCTTTTCCTCTTTCTCAATGAGTTGATCTATCTTCTCATAACACTCTTCTACCTCTTCATCAGAATGATTACAGGTCGGATATAAACTTGAATGATCACTAAGTCTTTTCTTTTCCCGTTCAGTCTTATCATCATAATCCTTCCATTGATATATTCAACCTTCATAACTTTGTTTTTCAGTTGTTTTCCAATCAGTATTCCCACTCCATGCAATCCATTTTTATCTTCACCCGAATAGTACATTCGGAAGTCACCGCTTTCTAGTTCTCCACATCCACTCCATCTCACTTCACACATTCCAAGTACATCCAAATTATTTCTCTTCATCTCATATTTAGCGTTTTCTAATTTTCCTTCCTGTAAAAGGGTTAGAACATTCCATGTCCCTATCCGCAATAATTCTTCTTTCTTCTTCTCCTTCCTTCCATATTTTAAAAACCTCGTTGTACACCCCTCCCGGAGATCCGAATGAGGGGAATCTTTACCTCCGGAATCTTTTACAAAGACTAATTAACAAGATGATAAGACTGTTTTGATTTAGCCAGGCCCAAAGTAGTGTATTCTCTCTCTATCAACAGAGTGAACACCACAGATTGTTTCCAAGAGACACTACTAAAAATAAACAGTAAAACTTAACTTACATTTGCTAGTGGCTTTACGTCACACCGACACAGATGGGTCTTATGGCGACGATGGGATAGGAAAGGCCTAGGAGTTGGAAGGAAGCGGCCATGGCCTTAATTAAGGTACAGCCCCAGCATTTGCCTGGTGTGAAAATGGGAAACCACGGAAAACCATATTCAGGGCTGCCGACAGTAGGGTTCGAACCCACTATCTCCCGGATGCAAGCTCACAGCCGCAGGCCTCTAACCGCATGGCCAACTCGCCCAGTAAACTTAATTTACACAAGATGCTGAAAGTGACTGCCTCCTTCTCCTGAACAAAGTTATTTTGTTAAGAAGGGAGCCATAGTTTCGAGAGTAGACTCGCTTAAAAGTAGTGTGATTTTTTTTACAGGTATATTATAGTGTTGTAGGTGTTATAGTAGGGCCGTCCAAACTTTCCATGTACTGGGGCAAACCCGACTTTTGGCAATCGAGTAGTAGTAGTAGTAGTAGTAGTAGTAGTAGTAGTAGTAGTAGTAGTAGTAGTAGTAGTAGTAGTAGTAGTAGTAGTAGTAGTAGTAGTAGTAGTAGTAGTAGTAGTAGTAGTAGTAGTAGTAGTAGTAGTAGTAGTAGTAGTAGTAGTAGTAGTAGTAGTAGTAGTAGTAGTAGTAGTAGTAGTAGTAGTAGTAGTAGTAGTAGTAGTAGTAGTAGTAGTAGTAGTAGTAGTAGTAGTAGTAGTAGTAGTAGTAGTAGTAGTAGTAGTAGTAGTAGTAGTAGTAGTAGTAGTAGTAGTAGTAGTAGTAGTAGTAGTAGTAGTAGTAGTAGTAGTAGTAGTAGTAGTAGTAGTAGTAGTAGTAGTAGTAGTAGTAGTAGTAGTAGTAGTAGTAGTAGTAGTAGTAGTAGTAGTAGTAGTAGTAGTAGTAGTAGTAGTAGTAGTAGTAGTAGTAGTAGTAGTAGTAGTAGTAGTAGTAGTAGTAGTAGTAGTAGTAGTAGTAGTAGTAGTAGTAGTAGTAGTAGTAGTAGTAGTAGTAGTAGTAGTAGTAGTAGTAGTAGTAGTAGTAGTAGTAGTAGTAGTAGTAGTAGTAGTAGTAGTAGTAGTAGTAGTAGTAGTAGTAGTAGTAGTAGTAGTAGTAGTAGTACAGAAACCTTTAGGTTAATATTGACTGAATATTTTTAAACAAATCTTTCTTATGTAATAAGTGTGAAGTCTGGCATCGCATGTATATTCAAGTTAAGGAAAGTATTGCTCCTCCCATTCGCTATTAAAACTGTGGGGTCATAACCATTTAGTCATGATCAGAATCACTGTATGAAATAATTTCACAGTCAGTATAAATAAAAATTGAGGTGGTGAAAATTCAGTTCTTCACTGAATACAAATACAGTTTAAATCTAAGTTAAGCAGAAGAGCAAACAAAATGCACTTATAGATAACTAGCACACACCTTCTTGTCACAATACAATCCAAATTCAACTGAGAACTGATTTAAACTACCTGTTCTACAGCTGTGAACACCAGATGATATAAGAATGTTGATAAAGAAGGATTTATGAAACATTCACAATACACTAGTTTTCTGGAAGGGCACAATTTGATGATGATGATGATGATGATGATGATAATAATAATAATAATAATGTCCTGGACATGACGTTAAACTGCGTCCACAAACCGAGTGACCACCGGTATAAGTGGTCCTCCTCTACCAAGTGCCAACGGCCTCTTCGGAGGGCGGATGAGCGGGTAGAGGTTCAGGGCACTCTCTTGCCCTTGGGGTGGGAAACTGTCCCTAAAGGCGGAAGAGCCACTAGATGGCCCACGGCATAGGACAATAATAAATCCAGTAGCGTCAGTTCACCTATTTGGTGCGGCAACTGGTCAACGTCTGTACTCCGAGTCGGAGTGCCTGCCTCAGAAAACCTTCAGGAACTCACCCACCTGATTGTACTCCGATCCCTCGGGATCAATCCAATCGCTTGAGAACAAGCACACCATGATTCGTGCAAGTAAGAACAACATTACTCCAGGAGGTAACCAATCCACCCGCCAGCTGAAAACGAAGGTGGCAACCGGCCACTCGGATTCTTGAGGAGCCGGGCTGACACGAAAGAGAGAGTCGGAGCTCTCTGGCAAACTTCCCACTAAAACGCCCTTCTACGTCGGCACGCTAAACATAAACACACTCCTACAAGTAGGCAAACTTCTCTAACATCGGAATTACATCAGCAAAAAATCCAGCTACTCGCCGTACAAGAGACCAGACTCACTGAGTTGGAGACATTAGAATATGGTAACTACCGCATTTTCAAGAGCAAAACTACACGAACAGTAGGAAAAGCCACACCAATGTTAGGCATGGCCTTTTTCGTACACAAAAAGATCGTGAACTCTGCAGAAGAGATCACACCCATAAACAACAGACTAATGACCTTGCGACTTCGCTGTGCAAATCGCCACTACACCTTTGTAAATGCCCACACACCCACCAACGACTGCAAAGATCAGAAACAAACAGAAAACTTCTGGAACAAACTTGAAACCACACTCATCAAAATACCTGAAAAAGACACAATCATTCTCCTCGGCAATTTCAATGGTAAAATTGGTAAAGAAAAGTGCTACTGAATAACCGCAGGAAGATTCTCAGCACACGAAAAGACCAACAAAAATGGCAAACCCCTCATCGAGCTCTGTCAACAACACGACTGAAAATCATGTCAACATCCCTACGGAAAAACCCCAATAAGCTCTTCACATGGGAATCACCCAACACCTGTTGCGGCAAACACCAGATCGATCATGTCGCCATCTCCTTCCCAGCACAAAAAGAAGTACACAACGTTCAAGTCTGCAGAGGAGCCAACATTGACTCGGACCATTATCTAACAAGAATCAAAGTGAAATTTACCCCAAAACGCTTCTACCAGAAATCCAAGGCAAACAAAAATTGGACACAGCACAACTAAAAACATAAAATCTCATGGAAATGTGGGAAAAAATCCCAGCCAAAACTTGGAACGAATTTCACGACAAAATCATGAAGAGTGCATCAGAGCAAATCCCACTACAGAAAAAGAGCAGACACCCGTTTTGGAACACCGAATGTGACCAAGCCATATTGAATAGAAAAAACGCATACCAGAAGTTCATCAGCAACCGTACACCTGAAAACGAAGAAAAATTCCGCGAAGTCTGCAGACAGACCAACTGAAGTCGGCCGAATAGGACTTCCGCAACTACAACACCAGAGATTTTTACAGTGTCTTCCGCAGCAGATTAAATGGGTACACGCTCAAGAACCTCTGCTTCAGAAAACAAAACGGAAAATTGGCACTCACAGATGACGAAAACACCAAGGAACTCGCGAGATACTTCGAGTCACTACTTTACTGCCCAGAACCAACGGAAAGGTTTCCACTTAAATCCCACCCGAACCCAAACCCAGACCCATCCCCACCTACACAAGAAGAAATACACCGACACATACAACGACTGAAGAACAACAAGGCATCCGGAGACGACGGCATCGTAGCAGAGCTTCTTAAACATCTAGGAAAGAATTCTCTCCAAGAACTCACACAAATCATACAAGAAATTTGGACAACGGAAAAACTACCAGAAAACTGGACAAACGCCCTCCTTGTTCCACTTCACAAAAAAGATGACCGAACAGATGTGAACAATTACAGGGGAATTTCCCTGGTGCAAGTCTCATACAAAATCCTATATGCTCTATTGGTGGAAAAATATCTAATTCCCTCTATGGGAACTTAGAATTTCCATACAAAATCCTCTCTGCAGTCCTCCTCCAAAGAACACAGGAACAACCAGAACCACTCATAGGCGAATACCAAGCGGGCTTCAGGCCCCACAGATCCTGTGCAGAACAGATACTCAACCTGAAAACCATCTTGAAACTGCAACACACAAGAAAACAACCCACAATCTGCACCTTCGTGGACTTCCAGAAAGCATACAACTCCATTGACTGGCAATCCCTCTTCCAAACACTGAGTGAATATGGACTGGACAACAAGACTCAAAAAATCATCAGACTAACTCTCACAAACACAACCTCCCAAGTAAAATTCATGGGAAATATATCTGAAAAATTTCAGAAAAAAACCGGTGTCCGACAAGGAGATGGACTTTTCCCACTACTCTTTAACATAGCCCTGGACAAAATCATGAGAGAATGGGAACAAGCTCTAAAAGCTCGAGGAAATTGGCAACCATTAAGTATGACAAGAAAACATGTAAAAATCTCCAGTCTCGCTTTTGCAGATGATCTCGCAATCCTTGCAACAAATCAACAACAGGCAATCAGCAAAATCGAAACCCTCAAGAAATGCTCGGAAAAATTCTGCCTACAAATCTCCTTCTCAAAACCCAAGGTTAAGTGCAACCACTGCAGCCTCCAGAATTTGAACACAAAATTTGGCACAATTGAAAAAGTAACTGAGTTCCGATATCTCGGAGAAATTATAGTACCAACAGGAAAAGAACAGAAGGCCCTCAAGGTCCGAATCCAGAAAATGAAGAGAGGCCTCGGCCGAACGCAAAACATTTACGACAAAAAATGCCTTTCAATCTTCACCAAAATTCGACATTACAATACTGTGATCAAACCTGAAATACTATACGCGAGTGAAACACTGGATCTCCACAGGAAAATAGTACTCGAAGACATCCTGAAAGAGGAACGTAAAATCATCAGAAAATTCTCGGCCCAAAACTGAGTGACAAAGGATATAATTGCAATCTTGTACAAAAACCGAGGAGCTCTCAAACCTTGTGGCCAACAACAGAAAAAGATGCCTGAAATTTTACGGACACATCAAACGCCTTCCGGAAAACAGACCGACAAGAATCTTACTTGAGGCAACAGAAAACATCAAAACAAATAGGTAGACAATGGAAATCCGCCAAGACCTGGAAAAATCAGGAATCAAAGTGGCCGACATCACTGACCGAACCTGCTACAGAACGAAAATCAACAAGTGGGAAGTAGAGTCAGAGAGAAACCACAAGAAGAAGACAGGAGCTAAGTGGACAGAAGAACGAAGAACCACGATGAGAGAAGAATTGAAAGCTGCCTGGCAAAAAAGGAAATGAACAAAAGTTAGCTTTGCGTGATCAGTTTTCTGGTCTTTTTCGCATCTAATAATAATAATAATAATAATAATAATAATAATAATAATAATAATGATGATGATGATGATGATGATGATGATGATGATGATGATGATGATGATGATGATAATAATAATAATAATATTATTATAAACTAGAAATACTAGAAAGGCGAATCATGAGGAAAATATTAGGCCCACAAAACACAGCAGAAGGTTGGAAATTACAAAGTAATGCTGAAATATATAAAAAAATAGAAAATATATCAGATGTAATGAGAAAAAGGAGACATGTTTTTTGGCCATTTATATTGAATGCAAGATAGTAGATTAACCAGTAAGATTTTCAGATATTTGTGGGGTAAGAAATCAACGACAAGCTGGGTCAATGAAGTAAGAAAGGATTTAGAAAAAACAATATAACAACAGAAGAAATAAATAATAGAGAAGGCTTTCGGGAAAAAGTATTGAAAATAGAAGGATTCCAAGGTAGGAAAGTAAAAAAGACTGGTTCAAAGTGGTCTGAAGACAGAAAGAAGAAACTTCGTGCACAGATGAAAGCGTACTGGAAGAAAAGGAAAGAACAAACAAGAAGGAATTGAAATTGGCACGTGGTCCTCTGGTGGCCCATTCGAAAGAATAATAATAATAATAATAATAATAATAATAATAATAATAATAATAATAATAATAATAATAATAATAATAATAATAATAATAATACTGGGAAATACAAAGTGTCAAACATATTGACTTCAACCTCGAGCCTTTCTCTACAATGCCTAGCACTCAACAGAAAGCAGGGATTAAAATGGACACTATTGTCACAATACATGGTGTACATCAAAAGCACATGGCATCTGAGAGATTACTCTGTGCGTAGACCTACAGCTAAAACTAAGAAGAGAAATAGGTGAATCACAATTGTGGGAATGTCAGGGAAAAATTTAACCATTATTTGTAGGTTCAAACTAATCCTAAAAGTTTTAGCCAAGGTTAAACTTGGTACAATTAAATCTGCATTTGGAGGGCATTAAAAAGTACAGCAGGGGCGCCACAGCACTGTGTTACAGTGTTTGACAGGCTGAAAAACTTTAAACTTACATAAACAAAATTAAAGACACTCTTAAAGGAACTCTTGTGCTGTTTATAAGGAATTCTTCTGATCTTGTGCCAAATGCAGACTTGAGTGAAAAATAAAATGTTCACCCATTACGTGTTGCATTTCTTGTTCCTTTCTTTCTATACACAGTCTGGTGTTTATCACTGTTTGTTCCTATTACTTAAAATTTTGTTTACCGCACCCTTGGAAGTGATTTATACAAAAATGAATTCCACTCACCTGTTGAGAATCACCTCCTGTCCACTCTCCTGCCGCAAGAGGTGACTAAATACAGGACGAAAAGTTGACGATCTCACGCCGTCCACCAGACTAAGCCATGGTACATCTGGAGATCCTGAGCTGTCCAACTGGAGGACAGCAGGGGCTTGGTGAAGACACAACGTGGCTGACAGCACAGGAAGATCTACCAGGCTGTGGAATACCTGCAGAAACCACACAGTCCTTGTACACGAAAAGTAGGGCCCAGATTTTTGAAAAAGTAAATGCGCATAATGCAAATGCCTTATTGCATATTCGAAATAAAAATGACACAGGTCCGGGAACATTTTATTTCCATGTTAGAACTCATTTTCTACAAGTCTACATAGTACAGGAAACACACAGGAACAGAATGTATCAGCATAGACCATGAAACTCTTTCTTACATGGAAACTTCAAACTGACTTCCATTAGCATTGTTGTATACCACACGTATGCACAAGTCTTTTCCGGTTTCACTAAGAGAACAATACGCAGCGTATGAATTTGACACGTAGATCAGTTTGTTCGTCTGACATTAACCTACCAACACACACAAGTTGAGCCCGCCAAACACTAGCGTCTGTGTCATATCGTTCAGTCGATGTTTGTTCCTGGAAAAGAACATTTGCGGCACGCATTGCTTTCATATTTAATCAAAAGAAAAACGCTGTGGAAATTCATCGTTTGCTGGTAGAAACATGTGGTGAACATGCTCCATCGATTAGAACATGTGAGACAATGTTCCGATAATTTAAACATGGTAATTTCAATGTGAAAGTCAGTGCCCGCTCTGCTAGACCACACAAGTGCGAAGACAAGCAATTGCAGGCGAAACCGTTAATGTACAATGCTATCGCCAACAAATTATTAATTCACGCATTGATCAAAAGACGACTGGAATGGGCCAGAAGACATGCAAAAGTGATTTTGTTACATGACAATGCGCCGTCTCACACAGCAAAACCAGCAAAAGACACTTTCAAATTGCTTGAATGGGACATCCTTCCGCACCCACCGTACTTCCCTGACCTGGCGCCATCTGACCATCACCCTTTTGTATCAATGGGGCACGCGCTTGCAGAGCAGCACATCAGCAACTTCGAGGAACTTGGAAAATGACTCAACGAATGGTTGGCCGTAAAAGACAAGCAGTTTTTCTGGCATGGTATTGCACCGTACGGGGTACATTATTCGTACTGTGCCTTTTCCCTCACTGCCTCAAATACTCCGGCTAATAATCTAATATAAAATGTTGGATGGACAAATAAATATAATCATCTCCTAAAAATTCAGGACGACACGCAGGAAAGAATAAAATAATTATATCAACTTAGGTCTGCGACCAAATCATATTACCATCATCTGTATCTGCAAAAAAAAAAAATCATTTGTATATTCCATCCCATCCAACATGTGCATTCATTTATCTACACCGATATTGGCCTATCTCGGTGAATAACACATGAGAACCATATTTTTTATCAAATCATATATTCGTTCGCTGCACAATACCTTTCAGGGATACACATTTCAATTAACCTTTTTTTATCGTGGACTCAACTGAGAAATGCACAGCCTTTTCCCCAAATCCGTCTGGAAAACCAATTCCAATTAATTGTAACCAAGAATGAAATAGATCTTTGACTTTATCTATTGATTATTTATAAGTACTCCATCTAATATCTCTTCCAATGATGAATTGAATAAATAACAAGAATTCCAGTTGAAATCCTTATCTCTTATTTTATTGAAAGTTCGTTGTACTTGGAGTGAAGTATAATTACAATTACATATTCTGTTACATTCTTAGGAATTCCAATTCCAAATTGAAATACAATTCAATATTTTTTTATCATATTAAAAGAAATCGTTGACATTAACATATTGCTTAAAAATTATTGAAAAGTCACTGAAGTGACTGAAGCACCTTGAAGTATCGGCAAAATAATGTTTAAATATTGCTTAAAAATTATTGAAAAGTCACTGAAGTGACTGAAGCACCTTGAAATATCGGCGAAATCATGTTTAAATATTGCTTAAAAATTATTGAAAAGTCACTGAAGTGACTGAAGCACCATGAAATATCGGCGAAATAATGTTTAAATATTGCTTAAAATTATTGAAAAGTCACTGAAGTGACTGAAGCACCATGAAATATCGGCGAAATAATGTTTAAATATTGCCTAAAAATTATTGAAAAGTCACTGAAGTGACTGAAGCACCATGAAATATCGGCGAAATAATGTTTAAATATTGCCTAAAAATTATTGAAAAGTCACTGAAGTGACTGAAGCACCATGAAATATCGGCGAAATAATGTTTAAATATTGCTTAAAAATTATTGAAAAGTCACTGAAGTGACTGAAGCACCATGAAATATCGGCGAAATAATGTTTAAATATTGCTTAAAAATTATTGAAAAGTCACTGGAGCGACTGAAGCACCATGAAATATCGGCGAAATAATGTTTAAATATTGCTTAAAAATTATTGAAAAGTCACTGAAGCGACTGAAGCACCATGAAATATCGGCGAAATAATGTTTAAATATTGCTTAAAAATTACTGAAAAGTCACTGAAGTGACTGAAGCACCATGAAATATCGGCGAAATAAAGTTTAAATATTGCCTAAAAATTATTGAAAAGTCACTGAAGTGACTGAAGCACCATGAAATATCGGCGAAATAATGTTTAAATATTGCTTTAAAATTATTGAAAAGTCACTGAAGTGACTGAAGCACCATGAAATATCGGCGAAATAATGTTTAAATATTGCCAAAAAATTATTGAAAAGTCACTGAAGTGACTGAAGCACCATGAAATATCGGCGAAATAATGTTTAAATATTGCCAAAAAATTATTGAAAAGTCACTGAAGTGACTGAAGCACCATGAAATATCGGCGAAATAATGTTTAAATATTGCTTAAAAATTATTGAAAAGTCACTGAAGTGACTGAAGCACCATGAAATATCGGCGAAATAATGTTTAAATATTGCTTAAAAATTATTGAAAAGTCACTGAAGTGACTGATGCACCATGAAATATCGGCGAAATAATGTTTAAATATTGCTTAAAAATTATTGAAAAGTCACTGAAGTGACTGAAGCACCATGAAATATCGGCGAAATAATGTTTAAATATTGCTTAAAAATTATTGAAAAGTCACTGAAGTGACTGAAGCACCATGAAATATCGGCGAAATAATGTTTAAATATTGCTTAAAAATTATTGAAAAGTCACTGAAGTGACTGAAGCACCATGAAATATCGGCGAAATAATGTTTAAATATTGCTTAAAAATTATTGAAAAGTCACTGAAGTGACTGAAGCACCTTGAAATATTGGTGACATAATGTCGAAATATCAACCATATTAACTAAGTACCACTCAAATATCAACTAGACATCATTAAAATATCATTTGAATTTCATTGAATATACCTTCAAAATTCATATGTACCGGTATGATCTTTGCTTTCTTTGTTTTCTCAAGTCTTCATTGTGTAATAACGAAAACAACATAAGTAAGTTCCATAAATATGGTTCAAAAATTACCATACAGCTATATATCGACTCAAATAAAACCGAAAATAAAATATTCTTTATACTAGGTAAACTAATTTGGTCATAAAACCATCCGAAAAAAATAAATAGGAGTAGCCTATCATAACATACATGTGCAAACAAGCTAATCAAACATCTAGGAATGCAATACTTCCATTCGTAAATAAACATCTTTCTGCGAAATTAAAGCAGAAAATGGTATCGGAAATTTACCTGTCCACAAGCAGTAGTCATTTTAGTCATGAAGACGTTTCCTCCCTCCAAACATGCGTTTGACAGAACTTCAACTTAGGCTTAGCTTATTATGTGAGATTCAACCGAAAAAAAAAAAAAAAAAAAATGTTGACTTTCAATCGCGAATGCCTTGTTTTAGGATATAATTTTTGATGACCGTATACCATAAGTAGCCTGTAAGTTCATTAACCTCTTACAATCGTATGCATGTGCCACATAACCCGACTTCGTATACTGCTACGTAATTCACATGACGATAACATCAACTATAACGTAACATTAGCATTATGTTGCTTAAATATTACCAACTGCTCAAATCTAGTCGTATTTCACCGAATACGCATTTTGTCAATAACATTTCCTCATTACATATACACTTCCCTATCTCCATTATATAAGCCTATAATCTCTTAAGATTATCGATCATAACAACGATTCCACCTAACGAAATCATTCGTTGCTTTAACTGTAGTGCAGTATACGTATAATCCATTCACATAATCTCATCACCTATCATGGTTTTACGGTATTCCGTAACACAAGCAATCACATATTCTCAGCAAAACAATGCGAGTGTTAATATTTCAGGTTCTACTTACCTACTTTTGGTGTCAAGTTATCGTCAAATTAAATTCTATTAATCTAGAAGACGGTCTAATACCATTCTGCATTGCACTGGAGTTGAATTACCCAATGAAAGGCATAAATCTTCAGAATTACATCGATAACGTCGGTTTTCAAAGCTTCACATAAAATAAACAAGCACTCCTACTCGTTGATTATAGATTTGAAACGTCAAAGACTACCTAACTCCATATCTTAAATAAGCTATAAGGATTCCTTTTTAATGACCCTACTCATAGAATTTTTATCTTGAAGAATTGAACATTAACCATATTGCAATCATATATTAAATTAAATATTTACTATCGTTCATCCAAATATACGTAATTTTAACTACGAAAATTTAAATATAAGGAACTTGACTTATCTTGCTTTCGTTATTCGACTGGGATGGTCTTCATTCTGGATCTCCCTTGGCTCCCGACTCGAGTTGCGGTTCACGTCATCGTTGGTTACTGGTGACTGGCCTCGGGTGTGGGTGATGACAGCTGGCAAGGGCTCCCACCGGATTGTGATCCCATTCTTCTGGTTTAGTCAGCCATCGTATCTCCGTCGATTACGTGCGGTAAAAACATAATGAAGGATAGCATTAGGGAATAAATAATTTTGAATATATATTTCAGCTATCTAGTAAGTTATTCGTGAAGATGCAATATTTAGCCCAATACTTTAGGTATTTCTTGTTTGTCGCTAGCTTAAAGAATAAGCTGCCGATCTCTAAATCTTCTTTAAGATTTCGGCTATGAGTTCGTGTTGGCAAATCTTATGGGCGATTCACTACCTTCACGCCCGATGCTTTTACTTCGTACTTTAAGGTTTATATACCGCCGTAATTATACTATTAGCAGATTTCTTCTGTGAATTCAACCTCTTCTTTTCTTGAATATCAATTCTTGCTCACAATCTCGTTCCGATGATCAATACGATTTTTTTTTAAAAGTGTCGTCTTTTTTTTTACTCGGGACAACAATCTGATTCTTTTATCACGGCCATTTGCATTGCTAAGGTCCGATCGTCGCAATATCAACTCATGGCCTACTTGATTGGTTATATCTGCATTTTCTCTTTCATTATGTAACCTCCGTCATTTTTATCGCGATGCATGGCAAGTATTAGGGATGCAACTCCCGATCATGACGCAAATCGGGCAATAAAATGGTACAGTATTCATAACTTATCTGAAAGATGGGCGAAGTGTGTAGAAGCTTATAGCCAATATTTTGAATAAACAAAAATGAATTTCCATTGAAAATTACGCGTTTTCTTTACCACAAAAAACAGCAAACTCTTATGCATACACCTGGTATATCAACAGGCCATCGCATCAAATCAGTGCATCCACTGACAAAGATTTAGTAATTTATTCAACTGGATCAAAGAAATAACCATAATTTCAATCTCAATGAAATTTCAGAGACATTATTTGACAGTCTTAAGAAACAAAGAAAAAAAGCTGTGCTAAAAATATTATAACACTTTTCATACGGGTTCCCACCAACATCACCCTTTCCACATTCTGATACAAGCAGCTGACTTGGCAGTACAGCAGCTTTTGATAGTCTACACATGAGCATGCAACAGTAAACTGTTCTTGCTCATATACAGGTCAACCAGGACGTTGCTTCAAAATCAGGTACGCAGAACATGTTAATGCAATAAAATATAACAGGTTTTCTGCAGTAGGCCAACATATGAAGGATTCTAATCATACCTTTACTGAATTCGATCAAGATATTGAGATATTGGAGGTCCTAAACAAAGGTCCCTTGCTTGATGCGATGGAAAATTGCTACATTCACTTGGACCAATATTTTAATGTGGCCCCACATTTAAATGACATCTCCGAAAAACCAAAAATGTTGTTTGATTTTCTTATGTTACTTCTTACTAATAACAAAACTCTTAACTGCAGCTCCATCTTTCGTATTATGCATAACACTTTCTTACGTTATGCATGTCCTTTGCTATACGCTCCATAGTTCCCTTCTCTCTCTTACCTGCCTCACTTCCTCTTGTCCCCCTACCTTCTTATCTTTCCTTTTAAACCTGGCAATTTACTTAATTTTATTTTCAACTTTTATTTTCTCTTTGTTTCTTTCTGCATTATTTACTTTTCTTCATTCTTTTTACTCCTTTGACCCCGCGCTGAACTGAGAAAAATTCTCTTGAAGTCATATTGATATTACAACTTCCACCTTCTTAAATAGATTTCAATATTCAAATTAAAGGAAACTATCCACAGCTGTAATACAGTTTCCATAGAAACAATTTACAACATTTAAAACAGGCAACTGGTCACATTTTGTTTTTCAAGCATAATTTTTATGTTTATAAAGGAACATTATACATGTTTCATCCTTTGTACTTCTGATCAATTGTGACAATACCTTTTATTTTAATTGAGAATCTTCCTACTCTAAGCAGAACTCAGGACGAGTAAAATAATTATGTTAAGGTATCATTCTAATTGGGACCGTCATATTTACAGAGAAACTCTGTATGTGGTTCGACCTTTGTATAACATTTCATTTATGACAAGACCTTTTTTATACCGGGCGAGTTGGGCGTGCGGTTAGGGGCGCGCAGCTGTCAGCTCGCATCCAGGAGATAGTGGGTTTGAATCCCACGGTTGGCAGCCCTGAAGATAGTTTTCCGTGGTTTCCTGTTTTCACACCAGGCAAATGCTGGGGCTGTACCTTAATTAATGCCACGGCCGCTTCCTTCGCATTCCTAGGCCTTTCCTATCCCATCGTTGCCATAAGACCTGTGTCGGTGCGACATTAAGCAAATAGCAAAAAAATACTTTTTTATTTATATGAGAAGCTTACAGTTCTAAGTCGAACTCAATACTTTAAAAGTTCTAACTTGAGTGAAAAGAATTATGTTGTGTTAAGTGTCGTTCTAATCGTGACTTCAAGATTTTGAAATTGTGATTATTTGAAGTTTTATTCTCCAGATATTTTTAGGGGCATCATAAGTCCCATATTAAGAGTGTTAATATGTGCATTGATATAATTATATGTTTATTTACAATTTCTTGTTCTCATATTTGGCTGAAGATGACGCTCACCAGAGTCAAAACTAGTTCCAAGTAAATGTTATAACTTATGTAGTTTAATATTAGTATTGAAAAGGTGGATTTTTAATTTTACTTATCTATTATTCTCGGTTCAATACGGACTTAAAAATGAAATTCTTAAATTTAAACATTTAGACCTAGGTTAGATCGGATCTCATCATTTTTCACGTGATCAAGTCGTGTCTTTTGGAGGGCAGTTCTAAGAAATTTCATTTCACAGGCTTGAATACTACTACAATCCTTTGATGTTAGTGTGGAAGTTTCCAGAGAATATGCAAGGATGGGAATGAAATATGACTTGTACAGGATCATTTTTGTTCTTTGTCGGACCTTCTCACCCCATAGTAGGTGTCTATCAATACTGTAAAAGTTAGAGCCTTTGGTTACTCTGTTTGTTTTTTCTATCTCAGCTCTGTTATTACTAGCCATTATGCTTCTTGAATATCTGAATTGGTGTACTACTTCAACTTGGTGGTCCTGTAGTTTTATGTTGCATTCTGTATTAGGTCTACTGATTTTCAATGCTACTGTTTTTGATGGGTTCAATTTCATTCCATAATCATCAAACTTCTTACACCATGTATTCACATTAGTTTATACTCCCTCCTCTGTTTCATCCCATATTGCCACATCGTCTGCAAACACCAGTGCCTGAAGATCTTTATTACCTTTTCCTCTTAGTTCCTTTAAAATGGTATCCATAACTGCTATGAATAGAAGAGGTGATACGGCACTTCCCTGTTGTACTCCTTTGGTTGTACTGAACCATTCACAGTGACTTTCTCCAACACTGACATAGCTTTTGCAATTAGTATATAGCATTTGGATCTTCTTAACCCCTTAAGCGGGGAGCTCGGCACACACTAGCTCACTCTCAGGTGGGGAGCGATTTCCCTGACTGAAGAAAATATTTAATTACTTGATTAAAAACAATCTTAGACTAAAATGAACTATTGAAGGGCCAAAAGAGAAATATTTACTTCAATATAATGTATTTAATTGTTGAAAAATTTGATTATTTTAATTTTTCAATACTCTGTGCAAAAACATACTAAGTGCTTTCACACTGTGAAATCGAGATTGCTTCTTCCTAACAGCAAAGCTCTGGTTTTTGTTTATACAGTAACTTTCACATGAATATTTTAGGCAATTTACTATCAATCTCTGTCTGTAAATAAATGTTTCTGTATATGTAAATTGTAGATTTAAAAAGTTTACATGTACTTAAAAGATGTACAATGGAATAATTTATAATACTCACGAAATTTTGTGTTATGTTGGTTAGCGCTTACAAGGGATCAAGTTTATATCGCCTCCCTACAATTCATAAGTAACATAAACGGACTATATTACAATACAATACAGATAATGTTTACAGTATTTACAGTCTTTACAGTGTTATGTCTTTTACAGCTGTTCATTATGATACACACGGAAGCAGGTCATGTTATATAACCTGTCTCGCCTTCGCATAATTTATATAATTCCATTCCGAAACGCGATCGTTTTCTTGTTATGTAAACTTTCCACCCTAGCCACCCTTTCCATAGCAAGAGGTTCTCATCAATTGACATTTTGCCATCAGGGGTATAAGCTTCCGAAAATGTTGCTAACACATGGTCAAATACTGGATTTATCTCGTATATTTTGGGAGGAAGTTGTGCATTATTCACCTCATTGTCAGAGATATTAAAAAAGCTGTGGAGAAAATAATAATAATAATAATAATAATAATAATAATAATAATAATAATAATAATAATAATAATAATAATATTGGCTTCTCGTTCCACTAACTAATTTTACGGTTTTCGGAGACACTGAGGTGCCGGAATTTAGTTCCGCAGGAGTTCTTTTGCATGCCAGTAAATCTACTGACAAGAGGCCAACGTATTTGAGCACCTTCAAATACCACCGGTCTGAGTTCCAGGGGCTCTGAACTTTGGAGCGTGGGTTGGCGACCACGGGGCCCTCAGCTGAGTCCTGGCATTGCTTCCACTTACTTGTGCCAGGCTCCTCACTTTCATCTATCATATCCGACCTCCCTTGGTCAACTCTTGTTCTTTTCCGACCCCGACGCTATTAGGTTTGCGAGGGCTAGGGAGTCTTTCATTTTCACGCCCTTCGTGGCCCTTGTCTTTCTTTGACTGATATCTTCATTTTTTGAAGTGTCGGATCCCTTCTATTTTTCCCTCTGATTAGTGTTATATAGAGGATGGTTGCCTAGTTGTACTTCCTCTTAAAACAATAATCACCACCTCACCACCACCGGTCTGAGCCAGAATCGAACCTGTCAAGTTGGGGTCAGGAGGCTGGCCAGGCCACTCAAACTGGCAAGAAAAAATCTCTTCTGTGTCATCAACTCATAGAATATAGGCGTAGTGAACAAGCGATTGTGAGAAATAGTGTCCTAATTTAGGTTTCTGTACAATCCCCTGTGGCAACAGTATGGCCATAAGAAGCTTTATTTCATCCTTATTTGTTCGGACACGGTCTTGATCTCGATTCCTTCCTTTCGTCTTACTAAACTGGGTTTTATTTCAGATTTCCTGCTCGGCATCTATTGTCTGTTCAGCTATGTTCTGGCATATCTCGTCATAAAAAGTAATTAAATAAAATATTTCGCTCAGTTTTTTTTCCCTAAAAACACTCTCTTTACATCATGATGGAAATTTGGATCAAAGCGGGAATTTCTTTGTCCATTTTCAGTATAAGTTGACGAAGAACTTGCAATGGTTGGATTGTAATCGGTATTATTGTTACAACTGGCACTGTCATGATCGCTACTTGAACTACAAACCCTGTATATTCGAGCCTGCAATACTTATTCCAGGTAATTTGCTGTCACGAATTCCCCTTCGGCAGAACTTACTTCACTAATATCACAATTCTCCCCACTAAATACCAAAATTTCGTTTATCATGACCCGTAAATCATCTTCCTCTAACAGTGCGGACCGGTAATTCGTTATAAATATTTTATCGGAAAAAATGTAAGAAAAAGGATCAAATAGAACTCTGGTCTCAGCAGTTTGGACGGAAATCATGAAATATGACTGTATTACGGATGCGTATGATAATAAAATGTTGTGTAACTTGCGATAAACACATACTCCAGTCGTGAAGGAAGAACTCAAGACTGGGGATAATAAATCATGTCACAGTTCTAAAATGTCATCAGAGAGGTCTGTTCAGTGTCATAATCTCTAGAAATCCCTTCTACAGCAATATTATTGCTTCCAAGGGACGATTAGGCGATGAGCTAAAGCTTCAGCGCGGAGTTATTAGGCCTTAGGTCGTTCTTGCCCGAAGTCAGCTGCGTTCTTTATGTTGCAACTCATGGATGACACACTGGTATTGGGAGAACATAGTTGAAAAAATTCACATCAGAGGGCAGACTCATCCAGAATATGCTGCTGAAAAGGAAATAAACCTCTGCAGGCAGGCAACTGAGAAAAGAAAAATCTGAATCGGCGGATATATCCACTTTCCCTACCGAGCAAGCAACTTTTCGCCGCGGATCTCGCTGCATCGCCCACCTAACGGGTTAATAAGGTACTCCAGTACACCAAGTTTTCTAAGACTTTTCCAAATAGATGATCTAGGAACATTATCATATGCCTTTTCAAGGGCCAAAAACACAATAATTATGTCTTTTCCTCTTTCCCAGTGTTTTTTTAACAATAAGTAGAATTAAAACATGAAGCAAATCGTATACAATCGTAAATATTTCACAATGTAAATATTTACTCAGTTCAAGGAACCTAGCACGAGGCATGACAGCTATAAAATATGGCGTGTCAACACCTTTGCACCAGTAACTGTGAGGCTTCTGTACTAATCCCATTAGAACGCAAAGAGCAATATACATATGTATTTCATACACGTTCGTGGATAAAATATCTAGATCAGCACTGGCATACCTATTGGTTTCATCTGCAATATGTCAGGCAGTACTTAGATGATGGTATAATATAGTTAACCTCGACGTTAACTGTATTATACCATCAACTAAGTTCTGCCTGAAAATGAATTCCCTACTTATATTTTCACAAATTCCACTCATTGGGCACACTCCATTTGTTATTAAAAAGGTATTAATAAGTGGAATATTCTGTTTATGTATCCATTTCCATTCAACATGCTGTTCAACCTCTTCGCTAACATCACTTTCACTAAGTTAGGTCTATCACTTTCACTATTGGATAAATCATGTGATATCACCACACAGTGTCACAGTGAACTAGTGGAGGATATCGAGACAGATATGAAAGAAACCATGAGGTTGAGATTTAATGTTGGATGGGTAGAGGGAAGGATGAAGAAAATAAATCTAGTGTTCGTGTATTGTCATCCTAGTAGTTCAGCATATGCAAATAAGCATCTTTTTGAAGAGCTATTGGTGGATATTAGTATGATAAGAGAGAAGTTTGCAGAAGAAGAATATGTTGCTATTCAGAGATTGAAATGCGAGAATAGGGGAACAGAGCCCAGTATATAGTAGGGAAGATGGGAGGCGATTGTTGAAAAGTAGAAGAAGTGAGGATAAAATTATAAACAGTTAGGGAGAGAAGCTCCTAGAGATGTGCGCTGCAGGAAATTTGTATATTCTGAAAGGATGAAAGGAGGGTGAGTGTACGAGGAAATTGACCTATGTTACAGAGAAGGGAGGTAGTGTGATAGATATGGTTTTAAGCTCTGAAGGAGCGTTGGAGGATATTGTAAGGATGGAAGTAGGAGACTGGATGAATCACACCATTTCCCAGTGTGGGTTATGTTAAAAATGGGGGAGGAGAAGCATATAAGGAAGGAAGTTAAGATGAAGGATGAACTAGGGAGTGGATATAATAAGTACAAACGGTCAGAGAAAGTGGAATGGGACTAGGATAGGGTAGCAAAAGAGAAATTACAATTTCTGAAATATGGATGGGAAGGAGCGTTAGAGGAGAATAATATTGATAAAGCCTTGGAATTGCTGCAACATCCAATAAAGATGATAGCACAGAAGGTAAAATGTAGGAGGAAAAAAAATGAGGGTGAAGAATGGTTTAATAGAGAGTGTGAAGGAATGCGGAAGAGGGTGCTGGGTGCGTTAGGAGAGTATAAAAAAAAGGTGGGAGTGCAGAAAGGGAGGTCTTCTGTAAGTTGAGGAAAGAGTATAAAAAGAAAATTTGTGAGGTAAAAAAGGCGTGATTAGAGAAACAAACTGAAGCCATAAATAATGTAAGACTAACAGCATTGAAAAAGTTTGGGAAAGGATTAACAGAATAATTAAGGGTGGAAGGAGTCTAGAAATAAAGAGCATTGAGGATGTACAGTGGGTGAGCTACTTTGGTGAATTACTCGGGGGGAAGGGGGAAGAATGCTGGAGAAAGACGGGGGAAGAAGTAATTTGGAGGAATAGAAGAGTCGCAAATTACGAACTGGACAAGAAAATTACAAGGGAAGAAACCTTGAGAGTGATAAGAAGAATCAAGAGCAGGTCGGCGCGGGGTTATAATGGGATCAATAATAAGTTTTGGAAAGAAATTAGCAAAAATGTGACAATGATAGAGGGCATAGTTGAACTATTCAATAAGATCTTTGATCAGGGGAAGTACCTGAAGGAATGGGAAACAGGAATTGTATGTCCAATATATAAGGGAAAGGGTAGTAAAAACAGTTTGAATAATTATAGAGGGATATCTCTGTTAGATTCCTTAAGTATAATTTACACGCGGGTGTTGGCGAACAGGTTGAGTGAATGGGCCGAAAGAAATTACCTAAGTATTGACAGATTACCAAGGGGGATTTAGAAGAAAGAAAAGAACAGGGGATAATACAATGATAGTGATGACAGTTTTGGAGAAGTATAGGAGCCTGTCAAGAAGGAAAGAGTATGTGGCAGCAATCGATTTTGAAAAGGCGTTCGATAAGGTGAACAGAGAGGCTCTACTGGAGAAATTGGATAGGTTGGTGGTTTAGGAAAAGATGATGAGGGCAGTGGAGAGAATATATAGGGTAGTCAGGTTCTGTGTAAAATTGGGAGACGATAGGTTGAGCAGACGCCTAGAGTCTAAGGTGGGTTTAAAGCAAGGGTGCAAATTATCACCAATATTGTTTATTTTATTTATTAACGATATCTTGGAGGGGCATGGGTCAAGCAACTGGGCCGTGCTGGTAATTAATGGGGGTGGAGGTACCAGGATTGATTTTTGCTGATGATGTGATATTGATGACTCTAACTCCAGGAGGGATGCAGAAGGCTCTAAATGCAGTGTCAGATTTTGCGAAGAAATGGGCCTTGAAAATTAATGGGAATAAATCTAAAATGCTTGTAGCCTAAGTACACAAAGGAAGAAGGGAGGACGGGAAATGGGTCATGCAGGGAGAAAAGCTGGAACAAGTAAGTAAGTTGAAATATTTAGGAGTCATTATTAACAGTAAAGGCACTTGGAAAGATCATATTAGTAGGGCGAGAAGCAGAGGTTTGGCCGCCCTAGCATCAGTCAAAAACTTGCTAGCAAAATTTCCGAGCATCAGTTATAAAACCTTGAAGTCAGTTTTAAGATTGGTGATTTTTGGTAGGGTACTGTATGGCGCTGAAGTATGGGGGTTGGATGAGAAAAGAGTGGAATTAAGGCGAATTATCAGTAATTTCGGTAAGATGGTGATGGGGCTCCCACTGTGCACAGCTAATGCAGGGGGAAGAATTAATGCGTGGGGAGGATTTTGAATTTAAGAATGTGAAAAAAATAGTTCGATATTGGATGAATTTAAAAAGACAGGAAGGGGGAGGGTATTACAAGCTGTGTAGGAACAACAACGGAAGAGCATGTATAAGGGATGCTGGCTAGAAAAAATTAAGGGATACTTGGAGATGATAGGCTTGGGGTACATGTGGGAAGAGGTGTGAATGAAGAGAGAAGCTAGAGGGATGAAGGTGCTGACAAGGAAGATTAGAGATATGGGTAGGCAGAAATTATCGGCAGAAAGCAGATTAAGAAGTTTCCTTAGTGTTTTTAATAAAGTAGAGGAAGTAACAGAGATAAATATTAGACACGTTGATAGGTTAAACAGGGGAGGGTTGGTATGGTGGCTGAAGAGGCTACATCATAAAAATACGGGCTGGTTAAAAGGTAGAGATAAATCAGTATGTATACTTTGTGGGGCAGAGAATGATGATATTCACTTATTAGGTAATTGTGAAGAAACAAGTAAGATTATAAATAGTTTATTGAGTGCCAAACATCGAAAAATATTAGGAAAAGGGGATGAGTGGTGTATTATAAGGTGGATTATTAAGGAATGGGAAGACGGAGGAGAACTGAACAGGTATTTATGTGTGGTAAAAAATTCCTGTGTCAGAAAAATGGAAGAAGAAGAAGAAGAGTCATAGGGCGATTGTGGAGAGTCTAAGGGAGGTATATGCAGTGAATGCGAACAGGAAGTATAGCTTGGAGGGAATAAGGGGGTATGAGTTTGGAATGGGGATGTGTGTTTACATAGTGAAGAAGTTAGAATTCAAGCCTGGAGGTTAAGTAAGACCAAGTGATCACAAAGGGCATTGAGTTTGCGAGTTAGTTGAGTAAGTAAATGTTATGGTATGTTGGAAATGTAGAGGCCATACGGATTGCGATATTGTAGGATAGTATGCAAATGTTGTCATTTGTGTAACTAGGTCAGGGAACAAAGAATGCGAAGTAAGCAGCTGTGGAGGACATGAGCTGAATCTGTTGTAATGTGAACTCAGCAGTTCTTGTGGCAATCTGCTGAGACTGTCATGTGGTGAATACAAGGTCAGGGTGGAGCTAGATTAATCTTTTTGTATCAAATTAGTATGTAGATTCTTGTTTATTATTATTATTATTATTATTATTATTATTATTATTATTATTATTATTATTATTATTATTATTATTATTATATTAGAATTATTATTTTTATTCCTATTAGTATCATTATTATGATTATTATTGCATTGTAAACATGTATTTGGGCTGAATGCCTGTTATGTTCATTAACAATAAATAAATAAATAAATAAATAAATAAATAAATAAATAAATAAATAAATAAATAAATAAATAAATAAATAAATAAATAAATAAATAAATAAATAAATAAATAAATAAATAAATAAATAAATAAATAAATAAATATTTTTTTATAGGGTACTGTGTTTTAGTTGCCGGCCCCATGGTGTAGGGGTAGCGTGCCTGCCTCTTACCCGGAGGCACCGGGTTAGATTCCCGGCCAGGCATTTTTACCTGGACCTGAGGGCTGGTTCGAGGTCCACTCAGCGTACGTGATTAGAATTGAGGAGCTATCCGACGGTGAGATAGTGGCCCCGGTCTAGAAAGCCAAGAATAACGGCCGAGAGGATCTGTCGTGCTGACCACACGACACCTCGTAATCTGCAGGCCTTCGGGCTGAGCAGCGGTCGCTTGGTAGGCCAAGGCCCTTCAAGCACTGTAGTGTCATGGGGTTTGGTTTGGTTTGGTGTTTTATTATTATTATTTTATTTTTTGCTAGTGGCTTTATGTCACACCGACACAGATAGATCTTCTGGCGATGATGGGATAGGAAAGGCCTAGGAGTTGGAAGGAAGCGGCTGCGGCCTTAATTAAGGTACAGCCCCAGCATTGGCCTGGTGTGAAAATGGGAAACCACGGAAAATGTTTTAGTTTAGGGCACGTGTGTTCCTATTTTGCGTTGCGAGATGGCTAAGTGTCAGTATTCTTTCAAGACACTGAGCGAGAAGATGAAAATTATAAGGGAGGTTGACAAAGGACAAGTGACAGTTGCCTGGGATGCTATTCCTTCATCGACAATCAAGAACTTCTTCGTCAAGTATGGTTTGGTTCATTAAATGAAGTAGAAGAAGGAGAAGATGACAATGAAGATAAATGGGAGGAGTTATGGCAAAAGTCTGATGTCGGTATAACTTTAGCCGTATACATCGCCATATACCATGCTGAGACTACTTCAGAAAAGCAGCATCCTGCCATGATGATCAGCTGTGATCACGTGACGCCAAAGGTAGCTGCAGCTACAGCTGGTCTTGAACACGACAAAGATACGGCGCTGGCAGCAACTATTCTGTTGAAAAATTATGTACTTGCCACTCTAGCCATGTTGGATTCTGTAGTAAGTGCAAGTGATGCTGACAACACTACAAGTTTGTTTTGTTGCTGTCATGTATTTCTAACTGGAGAGCAGTGTTGCCAACCCAATTTTCATTTAATAAGCTAGATCATCATCCAATATAAGCTAGAAAATGTTAGAAAATAAGCCAAATATTTATAGCACTGCTCACCGGGTACAGAATAAAATTACCCTTTGTTCTGTTAAATTAGAAAACTACTATAATCACAAACCATGGACATTTATTATGTACACTGAGCTAGTCTTGACAGGTGGCGGTGGTGGTATTTATTGTTTTAAGAGGAAGTACAACTGGGCAACCATTCACTATTAATACTAATCAGAGGGAAAAATGGAAGGGGTCCTACACTTCGTAAAATGAAGGTATCGCCAAAGAAAGACAAGCCTACGAAGAGAGTAAAAGGAAAAGACTCCCTATGTCTCGTGACCAAATACCAGCGTGGTCATAATATTACATCATACAGGCACATTCCATGCTCCTGCTGGACCAGTGATGAGTCAGGTACCAAGACTAGGTGACCATAGCTATTTTCCCTGTTGCTACCACATCATACAAGAAGGGAACATAGGGAGAGACAGAGTAAGTTTTTGTTCATACTGGGTGAACCACAACACCGAATCACATGAGGCACATTGGATAAAACAAGCTAGATTTAGCAGCGAAAATGCTCCAGCGGGAATACTGTTCTTTTGCCGCTAAACGTTGGATTAAATAAGCTAGATTTAGCAGGGAAAAAGTTTAGTTGGCAACACTGCTGAAGAGTCTTGTTGGCTCCCCTGTGCATGTGCTTTATACTGTACTTGTATTGTGTCATGCTCGTGTGTATACAGTAGATTACTCTTTGTCTTTGAATTGTGTTTCGTTTTTCCAGGTGTGAGGTTATGTTTTACACTGTATGGCGTTATCCAAGAGCATTATTTAAATAAATGCACTTTGTTGGATACATTTCGGAAATATATATTTTTTCCACCTGCATTTGAAAGGCTTAACTGTGAATCAAGGTGATTGCATGCATTGAAGGATCTTGTGATGCAGCAAGGGTTGGCATTTCTGAATTTCGAGTTGGCGACGGTTAATTAGAAATCAGGTAATTTGATGTCCGATTTTAGTGTCCCAACGACTTCGAATTAATGAGGTTTTACTGTACAATGAAAATCTATGTTAAAATGTACATAGCTTCAATATTGGATGAATTTAGTTGTAACAGGTGTGGATCCAACCATATTTAATAACAACTATTGGTTGGCTGGAGGAAATACTTAAAATTGTGAAGACTGTTAAATGTTGTTCTATTTGTCATGGTTCTGTAAATGGAGTGAAGTTTTAAAAATCTGTTACATTTCTTCATGGAGAATACAAGTATAGCCAGGATCTAAAAGTGGAAACAAAAAGCCACGTGTGAGAACGAAAAATGAAGCAGAAGTAAAAGATAATATGAAGAGTCGCAAAATATTACTCACTTCCTCTTTCCTCCAGCCCTGTGCTTGAATAGATCAGATTGGGTAGGTGTTGACCTCCACACTGACTGGCGACCGTTGTGATGTTGTGTTGGATGGGGGAAACAGCGGGTGGTGATGACCTCTAGGCTAGGTCAAAACATGTGCTATGTAGCTTTTTAGACAGACCATTTATCAAATGGCAAAAGTGTATTGAACAGGTGGACTTTATACAATTAAATCCTTTTAGAATTTTATCTTAGTTATTTAAAGTCAATGTAGAACGGGAATGAAGTTCATTACTTGTAAAAAAAAAAAAACGAGGTACCTAGGTTAGAGTTTCAACCACAAATACTTTCACCTACAGCTAATAGCACTCAGATGTGTTGTTACCTGAGACAATGCCCCACAGCGTACCAGTCCGCTTATGGATATTTTGCCCAGCTGATCGAGCGCGTAACAGTCCACTTACAGTTGCATGTGGGTTAAAACAATAATGACCACCACAACCACCGAAGGTCAGCCTAGGAGGACGGTCAAACATGAACATCTTCTAACCAATAGGCTCTCTTGTCACTAATCCCAGTTCTTCTATATCTATCTCTTCCCAGCCGCCGACAAGCTCGTTTATGCTTGTCAGCTTCATCAGGAGGGCGGACATTAACACTCATTGAGGGGCCTTCTGGACAGATCTTCAGTCGTCATGTGGCATAAGTGTAGGACAAGAAAGCCTGATAAATACAGGAAAAAGGAAGAGACAAGAAGGAAAGGGTAAATTTATTTTTTTGCCAGGGGCTTTAAGTCGCACCGACACAGATAGGTCTTATGGCGATGATGGGATAGGAAAGGCCTAGGAGTTGGAAAGAAACGGCTTGGCCTTAATTAAGGTACAGCCCCAGCATTTGCCTGGTATGAAAATGGGAAACCATGGAAAACCATCTTCAGGGCTGCTGACAGCGGGATTCAAACCCACTATCTGCCGGATGCAAGCTCACAGCCGCACGCCTCTAACCGCAAGGCCAACTTGCCCGGTGAAAGCGTGAATAAAGTTGGTAAAAGAAAGGCCAGAAACACAGGGCAAACACAGAAGGAGAAGAGGATCCCACTTGCCATTTGTTTGTTCCTTCTCATTACTTAGATTGACCCTTTGGGATCCTGTTGTATTCCCACTGGACATCCAACTGACAAAGTGGAAAGATTCAACAGCAGTCCTTTGAGCACTGGAAGAATAAAATAATATTGTTTTTCATGAAGTGTTCTTTACCTCAACAGCTGTATGGGGAGCAACAAACGAAGGGGTGAGAACAAGGAACTCCTCGATGAGCGTAGCAGGGTGACATGCGACCAGCTTCAGCAGGTTAGGAAAGAATCTCTGGAGAAGAGGAGATGGGACTCGACTATCTACGAGGAAAGTGGCGATATCAAAAGCGGCAAGACCGGACGAGTAACTGCGGTAAACAATGTCCCCGAGGAAGTTCTCGCAGAAGAGTTGAGAATTGTAGCCTGTTGTTTCACCTGCAACCAGAAAACAGACTGTAATGAAACTCACAATAGAGAAAGATGTTCTCACATAAAACAGTTGGAAGGAACCAAGAGGGTAGCAGTGCTTGCCCAGACTGTTCAACGTTCCAAGATCAAACTCCAGCATAGTTGGTTGCCTTTTAACCCTGATAATACTTAAAACTTAATAACATAGTCGTAGTTCACCAATAGACACAGATTCAACAAATATTGCACAATATTTATTGAAATTCTTAACTTAAATAAAAGATCAACACACTTAATGGTTGCAATAGTTCAAAGGGGGATAAGAATGCACTATGATGGCTTGTTTCTATGCACACAATACTGCCAAATTTAACATAACAGTATTCCTGAAACAAAAGTGAACTTTCCACATCTTGTCCAAACCCGTTATTCTATCTGGTATCACAGTCTCCTGTACCGAGCGAGTAACTGCGTGGTTTGAATTGTGCAGCTGTGAGCTTGCATTCAGTAGATAGTGGGTTCGATGCCCCACTGTCGCCAGGGCTGAAGATGGTCTTCCTTGGTTTCCCATTTTCACTCCATACGAATGCTGGGGCTGTACCTAAATTAAGGCCAAGGTCGCTTCCTTCTCACTCCTAGCCCTTTCCTATCCCATCGTCGTCATAAGACCTATCTGTTTCGGTGCGACATCAAGCAAATTGTAATGAATAATATCTCCTGCTGTTGTAGTCACACATCAGAACTCTTCTGAAATATGTTTATTCTACAAAGAATGTGTGTTAATGGCAGCATTTAAGCTTTCGAGCAACTCTTGGACAATATCAGTTCCATAAAGTAATATTATTATTATTATTAATAATGTTATAATCAAATCGACTTTCAACCTATTAGGTCATGTTACGTACTTCAAAATTCATGGACTTGGCCCACAATGGGCGAATTGCATGTACTCTACAGTGTGACAGCAGTACTGCCAGATCTGTAGCTTAGATCCTTTTCAACAGAATAAAGATGATCTAGGCCACCACAGCTCGTAGAACAACTGACATGAAATCAGGAGGTTGTGGGTTCGGACCCCACTGGTGTCCGCTTGGCCATTTTTGTTCTGTACTTAACATCTCTTCAACACATACTACATGTACGTAACACGACCTAAGAGGTTGAAAGTCAATTTCGATTACAATGCGGTCGTGAAAATTCAAAATTAAATAATGTCATATGTGTTTTCTTTTTTTTTTTTTGCAGTAAGTACTTTTATGTTTTCAATTTTTTTTTTTTTTTGGAATCAAGATGCTGGGAAATTGTCCTGCAGGAGTTCTTTTATAAGCGGATAATGTATCTACACGAGGTTGATGTGTTTGAGCACCTTCAGATTCCACCAGAATAAGCCACTCAGGCCGACCCATAAAGTAGCAGCTTGGGGTCTTTATTTTCCCTGTTAAAACAAAGAGACACTCAACATCATCCAGCTATGTTCTGAATACTACAACAGACAGAACAAACCAACTTCTTCTCCAAAACCTTTCCAGGGTAACCATCCAATCATCGACTGTTTGCTCTGTCATGTGTTATAAAGCAATGCATGATGCAAGTTTAATGGACTAGTATAACTTGGAAACAATTCTCTAAGCCATGGGTAAATAATGAAAATATTGAGCTCGACTATTATTATTATTATTATTATTATTATTATTATTATTATTATTTACGTAGTTATGTACAGACTTCATTTGGTATAAATGGTGGTCTTATTATTTGTTGTACACTACCGGTCAAAAGTTTTCGATCACCTATGCACAAAACTAGATACTTTATTTCAATGTACAAACACATCGTAAAAACTAAATAGACCAACAAAATATATATTTTCTCTCTCTATCATTAGGTAGAATACAATATGGTTTATATATATATATTTTTTTTTGCTATTGGCTTTATGTCGCGCCGACAGATAGGTCTTATTGAGACGATGGGACAGGAAAGGGCTAGGACTGGGAAGGAAGTGGCCGTGGCCTTAATTAAGGTACAGCCCCAGCATTTGCCTGGTGTGAAAATAGGAAACAACGGAAAACTATCTTCAGGGCTGCCGACAGTGGGGTTCGAACCCACTCTCTCCCGAATACTGGACACTGCCTGCATTTAAGCGACTGCAGGTATCGAGCTCGTTGGTTTATATTTTAGCCTCTTCAAAGTATCCACCCTTTGCCCTCCGAACAGCTGCACAAACTCTTGGCATTCTGGAAATAAGATTTTGTAGTGTTTGTATGGATACTGCAGTCTAACAGCTCTGTAAATTATTCCATAGCTCTTCAAAATTAGTTGACCTCAGTTTTTGGACCTCCCTGTCAAGTTCATCCCATAACAGTTCAATGGGATTTAAGTCTGGTGACTGACTTGGCCAAATCATATTTTTCAGTTCCCCACATTTCTCTTTTCTATTGACATACCCTTTACACAATTTAGAAGAATATTTGGGGTCATTGTCCTGCTGCAGAACAAACCCACGACCAATAAGCCACTTGCCAGATGGAACTGCATTGTTGATCAGTATCCTGCGATATCCTTCCTTCTTTAATATTCCATTAATTCACACTAGATCACCGACTTTATCACCCGCAAAACATCGCCACACCATAACCAACCCTCCACCATGCTTCACCGTAGGTGTCACACACCGACTCTTCATACGTTCTCCACGAAGTCGATGAACAAACATTCGACGATGGCTCCCAAATACTTCAAACTTCGATTCATCCGTGAATAACACCTTGGACTATTGCTGCACGCTCCAGTTTTTATGTTGTTGTGCCCATTGCAATCTTTTCACCTTATTTTGTGTCCGTAATAAAGGTTTTTTGGCCGCTATGCACCCCTTTAAATCTCGTTCACGAAGACGGCATTGCGCTGGTAAGACAGAGATTGGAGCAGCTTGCATATCATTGACTTCCTCGCGAATTTCAGGTGCCAAACGAGTCCTCTGATGTTTACTTTGTACACATATGAACTGATCTTCCCTGTATGATGTTACATGGGGTCTTCCAGATCGCGAAACACTTGCATTGGCATTGGTTTGCTTGAACCGCTGCAATGCATACACCACTGTAGATTGGGCTACACCAACTTATGTTGCTATTGTCCTACTAGAATACCCTTCGTGATGCAGAGCTACAATTACAGCATGCTTTTCAGTTCCAATCTCCTGCTTCCGTCCCATTTGGAGGTAATATGGTATGCACCTGATCAGATACACAAACACACTGCTAGTTGCACACAGTGTACTGAAAACTAATGTGAACTGCTTGCTACACAGATAGCTGAAGGAATGAGGCCTCTTTGAGAGGACACGTCTTGGGTAAAGACACGTCAGTGTTGTTGTGGTTACTCATCAGCGACCCTCCATGCGGAGAACCGGTCAAATACACAACAGAGTCGTTCTGTCTTTACATGTTTATGCTTGTTTTATTACCAGAACAGGGCTATGATAGATTATTTAAAACTACATCTCTGTTTTAACCACAGATCCATAGTTGTGATAGGTGATCAAAAACTTCTGACCGGTAGTGTATGTGAGATTATTATCCTCATCGCTAGAAGGGGCTTCATTCATTCCATTCCTGACCCGGTCGAATGACTGGAAACAGGCTGTGGATTTTCATTTCATGTGAGATTATGTTATGACACGTCTGCTGTATGTATATTAATAAGAGTTTATTTAATGTAAGAACCCATAATTAATAGTACATAGTACCTGTATATATGATGTATAGATCCAAGGTATTGTTGTGCAACACACGGTAATAGTCCAGAACAACGCATCTTGTTACTAGAGCCCTACAGAACATTCGATCCATTTGTACATAGGTTACTGGAGACTCTAGAAATTATGAGAAAGCATGTTGTGTCATATTCTTCTAGAAGCCTGGCCAGGATATGTATATAAAGAGGCAGTCTTGGGAGTTGGTGTTGAGTTGTCTTAGCGAGAGTTGTGAGTGTAAGTCGTTAATCGAGTATGTGAATTCATTTGTTAAGAATGAAGCCATATTTTCCAGTGTTGACTTAATTAAATGCAATAAAAACTTTTCAGTCTGTCAAACACACAGCAATTACAATATAAATTATAACACTATAAACATACCTGTAAAATAAACACCAATATACAAAGAATGACATGTTTCATTCTACAAGAACATCCTTTAGATGCTATCAAATCACTTAAAACATGCTTATATATGTACAGTATTGTTTATGTTGTGTAAACTTGTCAATGATTGACAGTTTAGTGATAACATGAACCAGTAATGACAAAAATAAAATAAATTTACAACTATTAATATATTGGAAAACTTACGTACTTATCAAGACTTCCGATGTTAAGTCTGTTGTCACCAAACACTATTTCAGGACTGTGGTCATGGAAAGTTTTGGGCAAAGCACACTGCTCACGGAGAAGGGAGGGGAAGCATGGGAGGGGCCTTGTGGAACGTTGTGGATCTCTCCTATTGGATGACAGAGGCGAGTACACTGTACCGTGGAGAGGGGGGGAGTATGACGGAGCAAGTGGAGCGCTGTGGAAATTTCCATAAATATTGGAGAGGGGAGTGAAGGTTATTGACCTACTTCATGTTATAATGTACTTTTATGTAATATGGATGAATGCAAATTAAAGATTTTAGATTAATAAAGTAGGGAATTGAAAGAGAGACTAACTATTAAATGTTATTTATTATTAAGATAAAGGCTAATTTAATGAGAAGTGTTGTACAGATGTTATGTGAGGAGAGCGAAAAGGGGAGAATTTTTTAAATGTGTATGGTCATTTAGGTTAGTTACATTAGCATTTTTTGCGATGCTGTGATTTTGTTGCGTTGGTAGTATGTTGACATGTTATTGTGGCAGTTGTCTTCGTCTTCCTCCTCTCCTCCTTCTTCTTCTTCATAGCAGTGTTCTTTTCAAGACGGCAGTTTATTAGTGTGTGCGTACAATGTGTATATAATTTGTAAATGAAACAGTGTACACAGTTGACAGCATCTCCTGTGTGCATCTTTGTGGTTACAACATGCATACCTACAAATTGTGCACTTGAAGAAGGTCATATACAGTATACTGTATATGCAGTACAGTTATGGCAATATTTTGTTTGTGGTAGAACAAGGTTGTATAGTAGCTTAAAAATGAATGAATGAATGTGTTGTATGTCCCTTGTTTTTAATACTTTATCAAACTTAATTTTGAACTGCCTATGATCAAAATATAATTCCTCTCCCATGTTGACACAAATCCTGTGAATACCTCACAACAAACATTATAATATCTATTCCTTCAGTTGTTACTGAGAGAAGTCTACATTCAATGAACTTCTACAATGTTGAGCGCTCATTCAACATTCACTTTTTGAGTGATTGTACACCATGCCAGACACGTTTCTTTGTTGGTCGGTAGATGCAGAGTGGGTCTCTGCCCATAAGTGGCCATGGCTGGTCCGTGGTCCAACAGCTGTGCACTCTGACCGGCCAACCGAGCAGAGGAGGGGTGGCCATGCCTCTACCATGGCTCTACGCCTCTGCATTCGGGAGACGGGATAGGGCTGGACCTCACGGCTGACCCCAACCGTCGGCTGTCCTGTGGAAGTTTTCCGTGGTTTTCCATTCTCCTGCACTAAGGTGAATGCCGGGACAGTTTCTAGTCTAGGCCCCGGCCGCCAACCCCTTCACCTTCTCCAAGCATCTCCTTCACCATAACAAATCTACAAATCTCCCAGCCTGAGAGACGGCTTTACCGTCTAGGAATGAAAACATTTTAGTAGTAGTAGTAGTAGTAGTAGTAGTAGTAGTAGTAGTAGTAGTAGTAGTAGTAGTAGTAGTTTCTTTGTCCCCAGAGGCCCAGATTCAATTCCTAGTACTGCCGGAAATTGAAGATTGGCTGGTATGTGGTTAAAAAGATACATGTAGATCACCTCGGGATGAGGATACAAATTTACATTTTTACATCATCATACCACAACTGGCTATATGCACAAAGAACAGTGTAAGTCAGCGAGAATAGCTCACCAAAGTTGAGCAAGAAGTTGAGAACTCGGACGAAGATGCAAACATCCCTGTAGTCCGCTTTGAACTTCTCAGTGATGTTGTTTTGTATTCTCTTGACCACAAGCAAGCTCTGTGATCCTTGGCTCTTGTCCAGCTGTACCAGCTGGTTGAGAATATCGAGCACCTCACATAAGACCTGCAACGTTCAATCATATTATGCACTTCCATTTTTACTCAAACACGTAAATATGAAAGTCTATTACAAGATATTTATAAAAATAGAGGAACTCACACACATAAGTACCAGATTCAAATACTGAGAACAATTAAAAACATAAATCAACAAAATATACTATATACCGGTACATACATACATACATACATACATACATACATACATACTGTACCCGAAAGGGTCACATGTATGAATCCATCCCGATGTTTCCCGGGCGCATGTGTGTCATCTTCATGATATGTTCTTTTGACCACATGGTAATACGTCTTTGGACAACATGGAAAGGAATAAAATAGATGCAGAGAAGAACTGTGTTCTCTTTACATTCCGTAACACCGTCTTTACAACAGCGAAGTGTCTGTACGTTGTAAGTTATTTGAAATCGTGAGACGGTTGTGGTAATGAAGTTAGATAAGATTTAAACATGTGTTCATGAACTTTACTTTGTTCAAGACAGTATTTTCTACCACATCGAATTGGGCGCTTGGATTTTGAACTAATGCGAGTATGCAAATGCTATAGTGTATGAATGTGTTGGAGCATTTTGTTAAGTTGTTAAATTGAAGAATAATCTTGAAGCATGACAGTAGAAGGTCACGCACATTTGGATAGGGCATCTTGGAATATTAATGTGAGTTACTTTGAAATGAAGTACCAAATGCAGAGAAGTAACAAAATTAGTGTAAATATCTAGTGATTTTGTTAACAAAACAATGTTCTTGTGTTTTACAAACTGTGACATGTGCACGTCAGTCCTTGACATGTGGTCAAGCTACATTTTCTTTTATGTGCATTGATTCTACAAAGTGTGACATGTGCACGTCAATTCTTGACAAGTAGTCAAGCTACATTTTCTTTTATGTGGTTCATCATATAGAACTTGACTGTGTTTAAACATTCATAATGCAAAGTGGAAAGCAGATATACATAATTATTTCAACGAAGAGGTTATCTTGTAATTAAAGTACAAAGTTATGTTACTCATGGTGTCAGATATCGAAGAAGTTTGGGGTGATCGTTTCACAAAAGTGAAGTGCAAATCTGTAAATGCACTTCATCGTGGCTTGAGTTCATCAGGGATAAGGCATCATATTGTGCCCTGCAAGACTTCACAAAGACGTCCACATCCCTTTTCACTCAGATTCGACTTGTATAGGAGGTGGATGACGAATTACCAACCAGCAACCCTTTTCAATCCCAAGATAAAAGCCTAAATCTTGGAGAAGAGCTGAGGAGTAATGCACACGTCATAAAGGACTTCCAAAAGGGACAGCAATGAGGTACGAATCGTGGAGATCGCCATGACCAAATGGCCGGGGGCAGAAGATCTATTAATGTGAGTTTCTTTATTCTAGGTTACTTATTGTTTTCCCTTAAGTGAAATCACATCATAATAAATTGCCACAATTCCCACATAACATTTGTTTACATGATGACAGGGATGGTTTCTTTTATAAGAGTATTTTGGATTCAAATGGAGATGTTGTTCAAATTTATATTTTCGAGTTCAGGTGATAACCAAACCATGAGTGTGAAGTTTAGATTCAGAATTTTTTAAAATTAGTTTGCACAGTTCTCAATGGGTGTACTTTGGTAACAGTACATTTAAATTAATGCAAGCTTATTTTGGATTGGTTAATTAACATTTAAATATTTATGAATTACCTGAATTAGTGTGATATCTGTAATTTAAGAATCTTTGACCTAATTTTAATAAGAAGGCTATGAATTACTAAAATATTTGATTTAAAGGTATTTAAATCAAACAATAAAGGACATTTAAGTGACTATGAGTGTTAATGAAGTGAAGAATTTAATAGTTGAATTAATAGAAGAGGAAGTAAAGCCCCAGCTGATTATTAAGCTTATGTTCTGTTGTTCATTTGAAATCTAAGGTTAAGGTAAATTCTTACTGATGATTATGGCATAGCACAATTTTAGTTTATCAGTAGTGCAACTTCCCCCCAACCCCCTCCCCCACTGCCAAAAAAAAAAAAGAAGAGGGGAAAGCACAATGTGAAAGAAATGACATTTTGTTTCAAATCTCTTACTTTATCTTTATTTTTGATGGATGTTTGCCTGAATTTGTCACTACGATTATGACAGGCTGATATCTGGTATACTTGGTAACACGATGGATTTATAATATAATGTTATTTTCCAAATTTTGTCTTTTGTAATATACATATATTCTTGGATGTTGTTTTCTTTCCTCATGCAACTATAACCTTCTCTTTGTTAAGTCTGGCCATCCCACAGCACTCACTGTTCCATACTGACCTGTATCAACCCGAGATTTCCATGCTCACCTCCATCCCTAATTCCTTTTAGGGCACAATACATACATGCATACATCTTCATTATAGACTTTCAGCATTCAGTCTGCAAGCTTCTGTGAATTTACTAATCACCACCACAATCCTCTATTTGTAACTAGTTCTGTGGCCTTGTTTAGTTCTGTATCTCTTATTTTTAAATTGTTGGAAACTGAGTCTAACCATCATTGTCTTGGTCTCCCCCTACCCCTCTTACCCTCCATTATTTTCCTAGGTAACTTATTGTCCTCCATTCGCTTCACATGACCCCACCACTAAACCTGTTTATGCGTACAGCTAACCCGTTAGAGGAGAGATTCTCACCTGGACTATGTGTAAGTAAGGGTAGCATCCTGCTTTACAGAATTTTTCACTGAGCACGCTCAGAACATTTTAAGCAAGCCTTGGACCTATGGGAATAATGGAGTCCCACTCCTATTTGACAGGTGAGGGACCACTTGGAAACAACTTGGCAAATAAAATGTACTTATTTGAATAAATATTTTCTGACATTCAGGACATTCAGAGTGCAGAAACATGTTACTTTATTACAGCAGTATTCATCAGCTCAACAACTAATAATACCTAATGTTATCAGTTCTTTCTTTCCAGTAAGAATGATACTGGAAAGAAGATTAGAAATGAACAGAAAGAAGTTTATAGCCTTCATTGACTTGGCTCAGATGTTTATGACCTAAAAATGTATTAAAATATGACACTAAATATGACTTAAGAGTTTATTGGTCACGTTTTTGAAATCTCTAAAATCTTGCCACTGTTTAAATTAACATTATATTGAAAATATACTTTTAAAATCTAGAACATTCAATAATCATAAATTAATAATAATTTTATTATTATATTTTGAATTTACTTAATTGCTCATTCCAGAGGTAACTCTCAACTCTGCACAGAATGAAATAAATGTCACATTTTGTTGGCCGATTAGTCGAAAGATTTACAGTAGCAAATTACATATTATATGTATTTTAAAGTTTTCAAATAGGAACGATCTTCTATTTTCACACAACACAGACTTGTAACGGGAAAAGACCATTCAACATCGCAGGATGTTATTGGGGCATATTTGAAATATGTCAAATCATTAGAATTCAATTAAAGCTCACAATTCTACCGTTTTATATGCATGTCTCTTTCTATACAGCTTACCCTCCAAATTCACATAAATATGTATTTCTAAAAAAGATAATTGTAAGAAAGTATAGACAATGATTAGGAGATGTGAAAAATCCAACTTTGAGACAACTGAAAGCAGGTATGTGAAAATGGAACTAAAATAAAAACACAAAATTTCATGGTGAAATATGGCTATAATATGAAAAATTACTGGAAAATGACAAAAAACATTAAGAGAGCCAAAATATAACTATATGACCTGTGAAAATTGCATCATTTTAGTCACCCTAGATAATATCATTCTTAACTTGTATTTTTCATGGAAATAATATAAAGAAATAAAATATGACATGTCATAAACATCTGGGCCCTAATTATAACTGAAGACAATAGATGCATCAAGGAAATTGACAGAAGAATAGCTCTTGCTAAACAGGTCTTTCAAAATAAAAGAAGTCATTTAACATATAAGTTTAAAAACACGAAAGGCTTTTGGAAAATCCTTTGTCTGGAGTGTACTACTTTACGGTTGTGAGAGGTGGACTATTGGAAAAAAGGAAGGGAATTTGTTGAAAGCAACTTAGAGGTGGTGGTGGTGGTGGTGGTGGTGGTGGTGGTGGTGGTGGTGGTGGTGGTGGTGGTGGTCCTGGGGCCTATTCCACAAAAGTATGGTCTTGCACATTACAAGTTACTAGTGTGGATTCTTGTAATGTATGGAGTTGTACATTTCTGTCCCACAAAAGATTGGAAGTCTCTTGTGTATTACCAGTGAACTGTTTTACAAGTGACAAAATTAATAAACATACTACGTCATAGCATGAATCAGCCGTTTATCTTCGTATTACATTCTTTGAATTAGGTTATGCTTGCCTCATTTATCGTAATATCGTATTTTAAGGTAAGTTATGCAGCAATGACTCAATGAACTCTAATATTTCTGTGAATTTCTTAATGTTACAATGTTATTTTTCAGGTTATTTCTTTGATGATAGAAAATTACTCCGTTATTATCACCCATTCTGTTTTTCCGCGATCCTCGCATACGTTCCATGATAGTTTGACATTAGGAATCAGATGCCGTTAATAATGATATTCGCCCGCCAAACTTAATTGTTACGAAATTGCAAACTCTGCATGAATTATTAAAATGCTGTCAAGAGAAACAAAGTTATAGATTTTGAAGGAATTAGAAAGAAGGAAAGATATTCTTTTCAGTGCATTCAGCGAGAGTCTGAAAAAAAAAACAAGACAAAATAAATGGTTGGATAGAAATTTTTGACTTGGAAAAAGCTCATGGAGCTTTTGAGGGGAAAAGTTGGACGTATGTAAGAGATATTCTGCTCATTAATGATTCCAGGAATGTCCTTGGAACATGTCTGTTCAGTATTTTCAAGCCAGTGAACAATTTGATCGAAGATTTTGCCATCCCATGCATATCTGCAATACCATGGTACTGCCATGTAGTGTTGATAGTAATTGTTAGAGATTTATTTCTGTTTGTAGGATGTTTTAATCTATTCCCAATATCTATCAAAAGTTCTTCCACTTGTACTGTGCTTAACCTAAAATGCTCATTGTATTCAAATACAGTGTTAAACTGGAAGTTTATTCTTTCCCTATACAGACGGTAGTTTTCATTTTCATCACCATCACGATCACTACTGCTACACCATATATTAATCAAAATGTATCTGAAATAAGTATATTTAAATAGCACTAGTACATTTATATATTATTGTCCTTTCACTGGTAGAGAATACTTCCCAATTCACTAGTAAGTTACAAGTAGTAGTACTTTCGTGGAACAAACCCATAAAAATTCACTCGTAATTTGTAAGTATGGAGTAGTAAATTACAACTGTAGAAAATTCTTTTGTGGAACAGAAACTCTGGTATTTGTACTAGTTACTAGAGAATTTACTTGTAATGTACAAGACCATACTTTTGTAGAATAGGTCCCTGGTCTAGAATTACAATTTAGGTCTATTCCAAATTATAACACCACAATTCACTAAATAACTGCAAATTCAACCCAGAAAAGAGCCGTTTCTTAAGGAAAGCTTCTTCCTCTTCACTTTTATTAAATTCCAAATTCATTTTATTCCAAATTAACAGTGAAGAGGGGGTTTCTTCTCTGGCTTGAAGGAAAAATTTGCCTCAATTCAGATAGCTTTTCCCCCTCCACCAGTGTAGTGAATTGAGATTTTCTGACTCACTGGGTACTCCTAGAAAACAGATTAGTAAAAGGGCATAGCTTTTGCACTGGGACTCTCCACTATTCGAACCCTTGCCCCCGCCGAAAAAAATACGAATCACGGCTGTCTGCGGCCTGGTCATTCCAGCTCTGGAACTTTGGACTGTTAGATCGGGAGCGAAGTACTGTTTGTCAAAAGTGAGAAAATGTGTGGTTTTTCATTTGATTGAGTATTTCATATGAAAGCATTGCTTTTAATTGCACCATTCCTACTGACATCACTGTAATGACCTACGTTCATTTCAGTTGGGAAAACCACTAAGACAGCCTTTCTGAGGATGTAAAAAGGCAGGTGGAGAGTGAGTGTCTCCCATTATAATGAAAAGTCCCCAACCTGATTGTGACTGATGGTAGGCAAGTGGGCCTACCATTACAATGAAAATTCCCTGACCCAGTCTTCATATGAGAAAAGACGTTTAGTAACTTCCCTGTCTCATTTCTAGGGTAATGTTAAGAGCTACGCACTTTAATACTATCTTGCTCACACTGTGTACACTACCTAACCTAGAATTCTGTATACAATGTACAATTCCGTAGCAAAGCACGGATACATCAGCTAGTCTTTAATAATACAATGTGCTTTGCTTTAAAGCTAGTATTTTCTTTCATAGATATAATATTCTTGCACAATAACAAAGTGTTTTGCAAGAAAAACTGGTATTTTGTTTCATGGACAAGTTTTTCCTAAAAAATGCAATGCATTTTGCTATTAAAAAAACTGCTTGGTTTTACTCTACAGTCAAATCAACCATGAGTGACCCATCAAGCAGCTCTTTTGACGCGACCCCTCGTGGGTTAAGCATATTTAGTTTTTTCAGGTGAAATTTGAAGACCAGTTTTCTTGGCTATGTCGTGTAGAGTTTCTACTATTATTTGTGCTCGTAATTTCTTTTCCAAAATTACTGCTATATCATCATCAGCAGCAAAAGTAAGAGATTTCACCTCAAATCTTCCACTTCTTTGCCCCAAATCGATTCCTTGAATGTCTTTTCCATGTAATCTAATTTCCCATTCCCTCATGATTTTGTTTAATACCAAAATAAAGAGAACTGGTGAAAGTCCATCACCTTGTTGAACTCCAGTCTTGATTGTGAAAGGGGTCTGAAAGTTCATTTAGAAATTTAACCCTTTACTTATTAGCAAGCAGCTTCAAAGGAAAAAGCCTTGAGGTTCATGAAAAAGTCCACTGTGTACCAGAAGGTGGAAGTAACCATTGTATTAATATAATTGCATTAATCGGAGACAAAACAAAGGAGAAATTATTGACCTATGATAAGGTTTGAAGACTCTCTTTCCCAGCGAGATGACAAAGATACTTCCAGAGAGCCTACAAAGTTAGGAATATACAAGTAAGAGGACTACTTCTAGGTGCTAGAGAGACCATCCCCAGAAATTCTATCGAATGGCGGCAATCAAACAGACTGGACAGAAATATTCAAGACAAAATTGTTACCACGATTTACAAAATTCTTAGTGGCAATAATGCGTAGCCATTTGTAGGCCTAAGGAAACCATTGTATTTAATTTCCTCCCGGCAGTATAAAAAAGTTCATATTCTTGAGTACATTGATATTTCCTTTACAAAACCAACAATTGAATTATATTTTCAAAGAACATGTGAGCTATAGTGTGTACTTTGGCCAACATGCATTGGTGTCAGAATGAATAAACAGTCTTTATCTATCCCTAATTCTGCCAAAGTTAGGAATACAGACTACTGAATCACAAGCTCTTTTTGAAATCAATGAAATAGACAACTGTGTTGAGGTTATGTAATGTTCTAATTCTAATGATTGCTTAAGATTGACAATCTGCTCTGGACAAGATCGACTTTTTTGAAACCAAGCTTGGCACTCACCGACAGAGTGTTCTGCTTATTGTTCTAGATTGTATAATAATGCTTTAGAAAGAATTTTGTAAGCTGTTGACACAGTTTAAATGTGGAAAAAGGAACATCTAGCATCCTAAAATCAACACACAAAATAGTTATGTAAATCTATACCTTATTTAAGCAAAAAAAGTGGTATTAGCACCTTTAAGCAGTTTTGTATCAGCCTCCTCCTTCATTATTACAGCTGACGGTCACATGACTAAACACTGCACCCACACCACAGCCGCATAGTCTCATGCGGAGTTCATGACAGTGCAGCAATGAAACGTCCAAAAGTCTTGTGACAAAGTGGTAAAATTTGACCAATATTTTGGTCCCTAGCCATGCCTAACCAATCCAGACCAATGGTTTTGTCACTAGCCAGACCTAACCAATCCAGACCAATGGTTTTGTCACTAGCTGGACCTAACCAATCCAGACCAATGGTATTGTCACTAGCTGGATCTAACCAATCCTGACCAATGGTTTTGTCACTACCCGTGCCTAACCAATCCAGACCAATGGCTTTGTCACTAGCCATCACAAGTTCGTAAGTTCAAAAGTTTGCACCCTTGTACACTGCTCGATCACGTCCATAGTGAGAAGTCAGCAAAAAAAAAAAAAGTCATGCGTAGATCTGCACTGAAAAAGTGCTGCATTAACTGAACTTTTGCCACGTTGTTCTCCAAAAACTTAGTCCTTTCCATTGCGTAAAGCATTCTGAGCAACCTCTACTTTTTAATCTTTCTGTGCAATACCACGGCATTTGTGCAATTTTACGTGCTTTAAACTGCATCATTTTGTGATTTACAATGTTGCCGTTGCCTCTTGCTTCCCCTGTCCTCTTCGCAACTTCTATATAGACATTTTCATATCTTCCTTTCTTCACACCACAGAAGGAATTAGATGTATTTTTGTTTTTGCTCCCAATAATTTGGCTCCCTAGTTTCACCAATAACGAACCTCATGCAGCTGCACTTAATATTTACGAGTTTCCACTCTCTGGCCACTTTCTGCAGTATATTCTAACACTTTCAAATTGAAGGAAGCCATAAAACTTGTTCTCTTGTTCATTTTCACTTGTGCTTGTGTACTGGACACTTCACAACTGCACACTGCACATTGTCGTGCATGACATGGGGCTCAGAAGGTAGAAGGGCATTCAGATATTGAGGTTAGGGGGAGAGAGTAGCCAAGGCCAATGCAGAGGAGGTGCAGAAGCATGGTTTTTACCCAGGGGGGTCTCTTCCCGCATCGTGCTCACTTGTTTCTCTCCCTGTCCGCCTTCTGAGTGACGTCATGTGATATGAGACAGCGGTTATTCGTCCTGCTGACACGTATTACCACTACAGTCTAAAATGGTCATAACTTCTGAACCATTCATGCAAATAATGTCCTGACAAGGTTATTGTAATCCTTATAAAATACTGGAGGAGGTCACACAATTTATTTTGATGAGGAATTCGAGGATAATATCGAAATATTTATTTAATTTTAAAGAGTTATATTTTTTACCGTGGACTGTAGCATAAAATCGCTTCTAGAGGGCAATCGGTTGGAAATAGGTATGTGCCATCACGGACTTTTTTGTAGAGGGTTCTATGCTCTACATTTCGTATGCTTACACTTGGGGTCTATCGTTGATGGTTCACGCAGCGTAAGCCAAGAAAGCAAGTGACCGACCGACATTTTTGTCTCTTTCTACGTATTTACTGTATATCGGATCACGGATACATAATAATTTTATAGTGGTTCACTACGTGAACAGTGTTCGTGTTGTCAGTATCTGAAGTAGAACCACTGTACTGATTAAAATGCAGTCAACATACTGTATTATGGAAACGTGTGTGGTGCTATAAATTGTTGGCACGTAAAAGAACTCCCGTGGGACAAAATTACGGCACCTCGAATCTCAGAAAACCGTATATGTTGTTAGTGAGACGTAACATAAATAACATTATTATTATTTCGCATATTATAAAGACAATAACGACAACAACCATCACAGCCAGTTAGTTTGCTACTGTGATGGCATAACAATACTTCCTCATCAGCAATGCTTGGTTATTGAAACACTTTGTAATAAACTCTTGAATATCTCCATTATTACAGCTCGTATGGTAAAAAGGTGTCAGATATAAATTACTGAATGAAAATCATTTTTTCTATAATTATTGTTATGTGCTAATAGCCGGGCTGAGTAGCAACTCAAATGGTAGATCACTGGCCTTCTTAGCACAACTTGGCAGGTTCGATCCTGTCTCAGTCCGGTGGTGAAGGTGCTCAAAAACATAGTTAGTGGGACGTAAAATCCAATAACATTAACATTATTATATGCTAATAACTTATATTTCTGAATATATTTCGAAGCTCGTGAAATAATACAGTATCCGTGATCTGATATACAGTAAATACGAAGAAAGAGACAAAAATGTCGTGCGGGAAGAGACCTGTTACTGGATCTCGGTTATTTCAAAAGGGGGCCTCACACATCCCAGTCATGAGTGGTTAAAAAATATAGCCCAGTTCGAAATTTCATTTGGTGTGTTTCACGGTAAGACTGTATCCAGATGCAAAAACGTGAAAACTCTTATTTCTATTATTAAGTCAAAATTTCCAGTATTCCATGACAAAATAATTTGTCTCTACGTAAGGACCAGGGCATTTATTAGGATATGGCATTTTAATGCAAAGAGTAAGGAGCTAGCACTGAGAAAATATGCCAATAAGAAGGCCAAGTTTTGGGCTGGTTCATCAAGTAATTAAGTCTCCTGATACGTACGTTTTAATAATTTAATATAATTCCATAAAGATGTTGATATGATGTATATTTTCCCATGCCATTTGATCTAAATATTTACTTCATCAGGAAATAAATTAATTATTTTGAGTTGCATGGCAATATTTTATTTCTTATCGTAATATATGTCATGCATTTGATAGTTGATGTTCTACCTGCTCAGCATGTGACGAAATTTAACGCATTTTCACGTTTTTAAATCTATTGGAAGTGCCGTTACTTACTGAATCGGACTAAACCAGACTATTATTTGATGAAAGATTGAGAAGATGTTTCACAGGCACGAGAACTCAAAGGCTTGCTGTACTGCGACTGTGTACCTTACTCGCTATCGTTCATACCACGTGACGCCAGAGCGCTTCAGCCAATGGAAGCTTCAACTGCCGGAGTAGCCTCCCTTATATTCTAGTTACCTTGGGTTTTACCATTAACTGAAATGCTCCTCTTGCTGCCTGGTCATTTGAAAGTATTTTGCAATTTTTTTAAAAATTCATTTTTTCCCCAATAATAGTTAAAAAAATAAAGGGATGGGGTGATATAGGTGAGGGAGTATTATAGGCGACTAAATACAGAATATTAGTTACATATTTTATGCCCAATTTAGCTTTCATTATTTTCCTCCTCCCCCAAGACCTATTTCTTTCTGACCTGGCTGTCCTTTCTTCATCAGATATGACATTGCTCCATCTCCCATGTCCAAGATGATTGGCGTCGAAGAAAACTCCAGCCAGGATCGGTAGGTGTCTCACGGTAAATATCAAAGTTAAATTAAATTTTTTAATCCTTTTAAAAAAATTATACGTGAATTCCAGATGATGCAGATGCGCAAGTATACATTACTTCGATCCAAAAAAAATAAAATAAAATAAATTTATGGACATCTCCACCAAACTTTCAATAGTGATATCGGTTATCATAAATTGGGCTACTTTTACTCTAACTTACGTACTATTCCAACAAACTATAAATGACATTAAATTATACCCTATGTAGGCCCTACTAATATTTATTCATGGCATATTATAAGTATCATATTACGCTGCCATTTATTATGTGATATGGATTATCTACCAATGAAACATCTTTATTGCTTCAATAAATATTAATGATCTGCGCCTGCGCCAATATTTTATCCTTTCTCTTCTCATATTTAATTCATTTTAATTACAGTGGAACCTCGATTCTCCGTTTTTCGAGGGACCATGAAAATAAAACGTACAACACGGGAAAACGGAAAATCCGGGAATGAATGAAAACCATCAACAATTTGGCTAAACATCACAAAAATCAAATATGTATAATTATAATGTTACAAAAACTCCTAAACCAAACCAAATTACAGCCCCAATGGGACTTTGCCTGCCAAGCGACCGCTGCTCAGCCCGAAGGCCTGCAGATTACGAGGTGACGCATGGTCAGTGTGACAAATCCTCTCAGCCAATATTCCTGGCTCTCTAGATTGGGGTCGCCATCTGTCCATTAGATAGGTCCTCAATTAAAGGTAATCACGAAGGCTGAGTGAGCCTGGAACCACCCCTTATATCCAGGTAAAATTGCCTGACCTGGTCGGAATCAAACCCAGGCCCCTGGATAAGAGGTAGGCATGTTAGACCGCAAAACTGCATTAATTACCGGTACGCGAGTTCAAAATCTCGATACTTTATATTCAATTTTACAGGGGAATCTTCGTCAGTTTCCCGTGAAAATTTCTTATAGTTCAGCAACTTTGATTAGCCAAAACTCTTCGAAAAATCTAATAACGCCAAGCCAAACGACAATCAACCACACGCAGTTTTTAATTCTCTCATCAAATAAAATAAAGTACATTAGATACAAAAGCGCCGAACATGATGGCAAAATCCCTTCTTTTTTAATCTTTCATTGTAATTTGGTCTCCAGTATACTGTTCATAGTCAGTTTCTGGAAATCTTGTACCACGAAAATTAGGCCTACATCGACTTTTAAAGGTTATGTTGAAAATTCTCGAATGCATTATATTCAATTCTGCCCGTCACTAATCCAATCAAATTGGAAAGAGAAAAAAAAATCATCAAAACTTCAGAAATTATGGTTATTCGTGACCTTGAGGTCATCTGGAAAGGATGCCAGCTGAACATGTCAGTACCGGTACAAGTTGGAAATGATACAAACCATTTAAATGTAACGTGCGCAAATAAAACGACTGCGGTTTTTGGCATTTTAAAACTAAAACGTAAAATTCCCAGTCTTACATTAGGACCATAATAGTAATAGGCAATCCCAAAACCTCTCATGGCTTTCTTTTTTAATGTAAGGTGCAACATCTGTTCTGGTCTCGCTAAAATAATCGTGTACGCAGGGCCGGAACTACGAGACTTGTCAGGGGGGCAAAGATCAGTTTGCCGCTCCCATCCCCCTCCCCCTAAAATATAAGTTCTCTGTAAGCTATTTTTTTAGATGCGGCAGTTGAAATTACACACCATATGTATACTATTAAGAAGTTTTATGTATGAAAAACACTTATACATATTAATACATACATTAAACTTATATTGAAAAACACTTACACATGACTAATACAATTTTTTTCTTTTGCTAGGGGCTTTACGTCCCACCGATACAAATAGGTCTTATAGCGACGATGGGATAGGAAAGGCCTAGGAGTTGGAAGGAAGCGGCCGTGGCCTTAATTAAGGTACAGCCCCAGCATTTGCCTGCTGTGAAAACCATCTTCAGGGCTGCCGATAGTGGGATTTGAACCAACTATCTCCCGGATGCAAGCTCACAGCCGCGCGCCTCTACGCGCACGGCCAACTCGCCCGGTAATACAAATAATTTGTTTGTAGTGTAACTTAATTGTAACTACGCAAAATTTGTTATGTATTGTACCTCAAAATTGAATTCTTCGTGCCTTCTTAGCTGTAAATGTACTGTTATGTTGTCAAAGTTGATAAGGGATGCTCGTTTGTGTTCAATTGATATTATACTTAGAGTAGAGAGTCTCTCCTGTCCCATTGTACTTCTCATATAGTTTTTGATGATTTTTGAGTTTGCCAAAACTTCATTCTCCAGATGACACTGTAACTGGCAACGTGAGAAGCATTCTCAGTGCAGTAGTAATGTTAGGGTAGCCTTCCTCTAGCTTATTTTTATAAATAAAGCTTAACCCCTTAAGCGGGGAGCTCTGTACACACTAGCTCACTCTCAGGTGGGGAGCAATTTTCCTGATTGAAGAAAATATTTAATTACTTGATTAAAAACAATCTTAGACTAAAATGAACTATTGAAGGGCCAAAAGACAAATATTTACTTGAATATAATATATTTAATTCTTGAAAAATTATATTAATTGTTTAATACTTTGTGCAAAAACGTACTAAGTGCTTTCACACTGTGATATCGAGATTGCTTCTTCCAAACAGCAAAGCTCTGGTTTTTGTTTATACAGTAACTTTCACCTGAATATTTTAGGCGGTTTACTATCAATCTATGCCTGGAAATAAATGTTTCTGTATATGTAAACTGTAGATTTACAAAGTTTACATATACTTAAAAGATGTGGAATGGAATAAATTATAGGCCTAATACTCACAAAATTTTCTGTTATGTTGGTTAGCGCTTTCGAGGGATCAAGTTTATATCACCACCCTACAATTACTAAGTGACATAAACGGACTACATTACACTACAATACAGGTAAACTTTACAGTATTTACAGTCTTCACAGTGTTATGTCTTTTACAGCTGTTCATTACGATACACACGGAAGCAGGTCATGTTATATAACCTGTCTCGCCTTCGCATAATTTATATAATTCCATTCCGAAATGCGATCGTTTTCTTGTTATGTAAACTTTACACCCTAGCCACCCTTTCCATAGCAAGAGGTTCTCATCAATTGACATTTTGCCATCAGAGGTATAAGCTTCCGAAAATTTTGCTAACAGGTGGTCAAATACTGGATTTATCTCGTATATTTTTGGAGGAAGTTTTGTATTATTCACCTGATTGTCAGATATATAAAGCTGTGGAGGAAAATCTAATAATAATAATAATAATAATAATAATAATAATAATAATAATAATAATAATAATAATAATAATAATAATAATAATAATAATAATAATAATGTTATTGGCTTCACGTCCCACTAACTACTTTTACGGTTTTCGGAGACACTGAGGTGCCAGAATTTAGTCCCAGAGGAGTTTTTTGCATGCCAGTAAATCTGCTTACAAGAGGCCGACGTATTTGAGCACCTTCAAATACCACCGGTCTGAGTCAGAATCCAACCTGCCAAGTTGGTGTCAGGAGGCCGGCCAGGCCACTCAATCTGGTGAGAAAAAATCTCTTTTGTGTCATCAGCTCATAGAAAATAGGCGTAGTGAACAAGCGATTGCGAGAAATAATGTCCTAATTTAGGTTTCTGTACAATCCCCTGCGGCAACAGTATGGCCATAAGAAGCTTTATTTTGTCCTTATTTGTTCGGACACGGTCTTGATCTCGATTCCTACCTTTAGTCTTACTAAACCGGGTTTTATGTGCGATTTCCTGCTCGGCATCTTTTGCCTGTTCAGCTATGTTCTGGCATATCTCGTCATAAAAAGTAATTAAAATATTTCGCTCAGTTTTATTTTCCCTAAAAACACTCTCTTTACATCACGATGGAAATTTGGATCAAAGCGGGAATTTCTTTGTCCATTTTCAGTATAAGTTGATGAAGAACTTGCAATGGTTGGACTGTAATCAGTATTATCGTCACAACTGTCACTGTCATGATCGCTACTTGAACTGTCTCTTTTGCGACTGCTGAACATTTGCATCAGCTACGCCCAAACCCTGTATATTCGAGCCTGCAGTACTTATTCCAGGTAATTTCCTGTCACTTACGAATTCCACTTCGGCAGAACTTACTTCACTAATACCACAATTCTCCCCACTGAATTCCAACATTTCGTTTATCATGACCCATAAATCATCTTCCTCCATCGGCCGGTAATTCGTTATAGATATTTTAGTGGAAAAAATGTAAGAAAAAGGATCGAATAGAACCCTGGTCTCAGCAGTTTGGACGGAAATCATAAAATATTACGGATGCGCACGATAATAAAATGTTGTGTAACTCGCGATAAACACACACTCCAGTCGTGAAGGAAGGGGATAATAAATCAGGTCACAGTTCTAAAATGTCATCAGAGATGTCTTTTCAGTGTCATAATCACTAGAAATCCCTTCAACAGCAATATTATTACATCCAAGGGACGATTAGGCGATGAGCTAAAGCTTAAGCTTAGGCCTTAGGTCGTTCTTGCCCGGATGTCAGTTGCGTTCTTTATGTTGCAACTCATGGATGACGCATTGGTATTGGGAGAACATAGTTGAAAAAATTCACATCGGAGGGCAGACTCATCTGGAATATGCTGCTGAAAAGAAAATAAACCTCTGCAGGCAGGCAACTGAGAAAAAAAAAAATTTTGAATCGGCAGATATATCCGCGTTCCCCATCGAGCTAGCGACTTGTAGCCGCGGATCTCGCCGCATCGCCCACCCAACGGGTTAACATTTCTCTTCATCTGAACTCCTTTATATTTTCGTCAACTGATAAAGCATGGTGCTTGAAACTTTCTATTTCAAATTTAAATTCTTCAATGTTGAGATCAGCAGTGTAGATATTTGCCAATTCTTCTGCTTTCATTTTTAGATATTTTGTTTGCATTTCTTTAATTCGAACTCCATTAAAAAATCCTAACTTGCTATTTATGTCATTCAAAGCCTTAAACCTGTCACTGAGTTCCGTAATCATCTGGTCAATAACCTCTAATAGCTACTTGGTACACATTCTCAGTACTTGTCGGAGCTTCATCCACACAGCTCATCAGACATTTTTTCTTTTTTCTGAGAACTCAGATGGTAGATCACTCATGCTTGCTAAGAATTTACCCTCAGTAATGGCCTTAGATGGAGCAAACTCTCTGCAAGACTTCAAGAGCGTTAAAAGACCTTGAAGGTTCCGGGCAGCCAAATCTACTGTTACATCTTTTCTTTGCAAAAACTCATTCACATGATTAATCTTTTTGAACAAAGCATGCCAGAAACATGTGAAAACAATGAATTCAAGTTTCCCAATATTTTTCAAAAGGCAGCTTGCCTCACTCTTAGTTTGAGGTGTAGAGAGATCATGGTTTTTAAGATCCTCTAGAGCCTGCACAACTTTACCATAATGTTTATACACAGCTTCGACCACATATAATCTTGCAGACCATCTTGTATTGCTTTCAGGTTTCAATATCAGTGGCGCACATTTTCGGAGAACTTCCCAGCGTGAAGTTGAAGCCGCAAAGAAAGAATACATACTGTTCAAAGTACCGAAAAAATTCTGAGCCTCAATAGTAGCACTGGCCGCTTTAGCACCAACTAAATTAAGGGAGTGAGCAGTACATGGGACAAAATATGCTAGCTCGTTCTCCTGAAGTAGTCTGGACTGAACTCCTTTATACTTCCCAGCCATACTTGTCCCATTGTCATAGGATTGGCCTCTACAGTTCTCTAAGTTTAGTCCATCTTTGAATTTTTTTTTAGGATTTCTTGGCTGAGACCTTCACCTGTTTTGCTCTAACTGGGAGAAAAAATCACTAAAACTTTCTTCTACCTCTGATGTATTTGTTTTGATGTAACCAACTACTTGGGTCATTTGCTCACTGTGGCTGATATCCGATGTGCAGTCAAATATTAAGGAATAATATTTTGCATCCAAAATGTCTTGTATTATCTTTTGCCTTATGTTATTGGCAATCATTTCAAGGAATTCATCTTGTATTTTATGTGAGAAATACAAGATTTGCCCTTTCTTATGCCACTCAATATGTTGTAGAAGAGGGACATTGTAATGTGGTATAAGTTCTACTGTGTTCAAGAACTTTCCACTGGATGGGTCGCTGAAACCACAGTCATCTTTAGTTCCTCGGAATGGACTCCCTTGCTTTGCTAGGAATAGAATAGCATCAATAATGCAGCGCAAGACCGCCTTCCAGTGAAACTCGTCTTGATAGATCTGGGTTTGGAGTTCTGCATCAATACCTCCCTTTCCTAAACAAGATTCTAAAGCTTTCCACGAACAAAAGCAAAGTTTGTGGTTGGATGAATTTTCATGTTCAGGCAATTTTTCACTGAGTTTTCTCCAATTGGTAAGTCCTTTTTCCTTAGCAAAGGAAGGCACTTGATTTGATGCTAAGTGTGAAAACAGCCTGCAGGGAACACAATATAGAGCTTTCTTACTTTCACTATAGCCTAACCGTGATCTCTTTACTTTTTCTCCATTTTTGAGAACTTTATAAAACCAATCTTTGGTTAAGTTACGTCCTTCTCTGCTGCTATTACTTAAATTTGGCTCAATCAGATTTTCAAAGCTCATTTTTGTTATGCAACACCTTTTAGAATCTGAAAAACTCTGTGGCCATGAACCAGGATCCCTAAAATGAAAGGAAAACTCGGACGTTTCTTGAAGACCAGTTGTAGGATTTGGACGAGATAATAATTCATCTTATTCGCTTCACCAACAGGACTGAGTTTCTTGCAAAGTTCGACATGTTGCGTGCCTTCCTCTCCAGCTTCAATGTCATCTAAAATATTAAAAGCCAGGATTAAAATTCAATCAGTAATATGATATATTACAAAATGAAGTATTAAAAACATGTCATAAATTCCGATAAGGCACAATTAATTAACCTCTTCCATAATGTGCTATAATTTAATTATTGAAATAAAAATTAATATTTACTTACCTGATTTTTCTTTTAGCCTTCATCTTCATTAACATTAGGTTTTTTAAAAATGATTCTAATTTTTGTGTTTGTGACAGCACATCGCTTTCTTTCTTCCTTTTCTCTTTGGCAAGTTTTCTATACTCGGCTCCACTGAGTCGTTTTTTGCCATCCATAATTTGGAAACTGATAACAACGCAGTTCAAAGTGTACTAAACAATTCTGTTTTCCAAACGCTGATAGACGGTAACACGAATAACTAACCAACACTCCGAACACTAATAACTAAATACTAAATGCAAATAAAATAAAACAACTGTCGGTTCGTATTAACACACGCAGACAACAGTATACGCAGGCTACATGTGTAGCCGTCGATAACGACAACGATGATTGCACGTGTCTGTTTAGTTTACTGTTTATTGGAAGCAGAGGGGAGCATGGGGAGAAAGGGAATGCGGTAGATGAGATGCTCGCGCATCGCGTCAAGGTCAGACTGTTTTCGAGTCCCCGACTCCGCTGCCGAGCGCTCAGACTACTAATTATTCATATCAGTAGTAGGCTTAACAGTATAAAACTCACTCCAGACCCATGAATTACGTTAATTCTTGTGTCGTGTCTTATAATGAAGAAAATAACTTGATATACAGTGACAGTGTAATAAAGCTGATGAATTGGGCAACAAAATTTAATAAAATTAAACAATATTAATTGTGGTATTATTATTATTTTGAAAAAATTAAATAAATGATTATTTTTAATAAACTTTTCAAATTTTCCCGCCCCCTGAAATGTGCCTCCCGGGGCACATCCTCCCCTTGCCCCGCCTAGTTCCGGGCCTGCATGTACGATAATATTAAAATACTAAATTTGTGTTAAGAAGGGGCAGTTTCGATTCCTGCCTGAAAGCCCAGTTACTCTACAGTGCCCTGAAGAAAGTGCCGAAAACTTGTTTGGCAGTACGATTGAAAAAAGTAAAAAATATAAACATCTAACCCTGGATATAATGTGGACGTTTTACAAGTGCGAATATTTGACGAAACTCGTTCCATCTTCAAGCAGAGCTGTCGAAATACGCCGTGTCTCCTTACAATATTGCTGTGGTCGCTCTCTGCTTTATGATTTCCAAGATTCTCTAAACAATACCTACCACCCGAATGCGATGCTAAGATGGTCCCTTATGCAAGTTCACCGCCAATCGCTTTTCCAGTACAGTACTAGCTCTAATTATCGCAATGACGGGGCGTTAACCCCAAGATCCAATATGATCAACGGTTGACACAAAGTGAATTAACACGTCTGCTTGAAAGTGTATTAAGTTGTTTGATTGGTTGTTCTTTGCACTGCTCTTTGGAAGTTGAAAGATATTTCACACATTGAAAGATTTAAGGTGCCATAATAATTCTTTCTCTTGAAATAAATAACAACATACAGTAGAGTCTCGATTATCCGACGTAAACGGGACCTGGAGTACGTCGGATCACCGAAAATGTCGGATAATAGAGAATTACTTTGAAAATGAACTGATACAAACAGGAAGGCTTGCTTTACGGTGCTCTGCTTATTGTACAGTACATGCAGTATTAAACGAAAACATTCCAGATGTCTTACGAAAAGAAACTTTTCTCCACAGATATTAAGCTACCGAACACCGTGCCATTTTTGCCACCGATCACGCCACCCAGCACTGGCAGGAAAATTAGGGTTCCCTTCATTAAACTCCCTCTGGAAATACACAGCCTTTTCCTGCAGAATGCTGCCAGATATTGGCAGGCGGTTTTCCCGGTGTTGAGATACCAAAGAAATAGTGCTTCACTTACTTTTTCGTACTGACATTTTTTCATTTTTCTCTGCTCTGGTAGAGCACAACTTTTCAATTTCTTCCCTCTGTTTTTTCCAGTCTCCCGCTGTAACACGTCCAACACCATAATCTGAAGCCACATTTTGAAGAATTTCCCCTTTGTCCAGTCTCTTTAATGCACTCAATTTGCGTTCTATAGAAACAGTCACTTTCTTCCATTTACTCGCCATACTCACAGAGGATATGAAAACTATAACATCCGCACCCAACCAATACTACAATGACTGAAGACTCACTGCACCTGTCCTTGAGAAAAACCCACTCCTACCGCCAGCCTTCAGGCCAGTGCTTGTCCCATGGTCGCACCCTCCACAGCGGGTGTGCCTGAATTTAGTCTCCACCAAAAGTTGAAATTAAGTCTAACAGTGTCGGATAACACGGAATGTCGGATAAGCGAAGGTCGGTTGAGCGAGACTCTACTGTATATCTTATTTTTAAGGAAAATGCACCATTTTTAAAAAGATATGTTTATTTCGCATAAACCAAGAATTTTGCATCTATTTCGCATAAACTGTATAATTTTGCATTTGGAACCAATTTCGCATTTCATCGCTAATTCAAAATCACTAAAAACTACTTGCAGGGGTTGTATAAAATGAAGGCACATACACTGACAAAGTTTCAACATATTTCATATTTATCACAAATTCTAAAAACCACAAACTTTAATAATTTGTAAATTAAACAGTGTACACAATTGACAGCATCTTGTATGTGTGTCTTTGTGAATACAATACTTATCAAATGAGTTTCCTTTCATGTTCCTCTCTCTCCCTCTTGTTCTATATACAAGAGGTGTTCAATATATAATGCAACACATTTTATTTCTCGGCCAATTTCAGTTTTAAAAAATTGGAATTTTGTTTGGGACAACTTTGAATATTCCCACTACGTCTCATACAGATTCAGTAATTTCCGATAGGTGGCAGTGCTATAACTATCCCTAAGAATGGTGTCTGTAACAGAGGTGCGTATCAAACAGAGAGCAGTTATTTTCTTTTGACAGAAAACCAGGGCATCACAGATACTCATAGGCACTTGCAGAATGTATATGGAGACCTGGCAGTAGACAAAAGCACAGTGCGTCGTTGGGCAAGGCATGTTTCATCATCACTCTAAAGGGACTCTGAAGGGGTTATTCCGTTCGATGTCCTCCCTCGTGGTGAAACAATCACTCTGAAGTATATTGTGCCACTCTAAGAAAAAGAGCATGTTCGTAGCCACAAAAACAAACTTCTCCTTCTCCACGACAACGCAAGACCTCACACAAGGCTGCGCACCTGACAGGAGCTCACAAAACTTCAGTGGACTGTTCTTCCTCATCCACCCTACAGCCCGAATCTTGCGCCTTCTGACTTCCATCTGTTTAGCCGAATGAAGTATGCGCTCCACGGGAAGCACTACATGGATGACGGGGCAGTTATCGATGCAGTATAACGTTGGCTCTGACATCGACCAGTTGAGTGGTAGCATGCAGGCATACAGGCCCTTGCATTATGATGGTGTAAGGCTGTAGCATTAAACAGAGATTATGTCGAAAAATAGGGTACTGTATCAAAAGGATTGGGCAATAACATCGGTGTATTTGAATCCTCAATAAAACCAACCTGCTTTTAGAAAAGAAAAACAAGTGTTGCAATATATATTGAACTCCCTTGACTTTATTTGTTCCTTTCCAATACTTAACCATAAACTTCAACAACCTAATTGTATCATCTGAAACAATTCAATCAAACAAAACAAATCATAAGAAAGCTACAATAAGAAAATTTTCAAGAGAGTTTGTACCTGTGGCATTTGTGTTGTTCTTCTAGCCTACTGGCTGAACTGCATTATAAGAATCTCATATTTGGGTTTTTCATATTGACTGTATACATACATACATACATACATACATACATACATACATACTTCATTATAGACTGTTCTGCCTTTCAGCATTCAGTGTGCAGGCCTCTGTGAATTTGCTAAACACAGCCACAATCCTCTATTTATAATTAGTTCTGTAGCCTCGTTTAGTTCTATACCTCTTATTTTTAAATCTTAGAAACTGAATCTAACTACTGTTGTCTTGGTTTCCCTCTACTTCTCTTACCCTGTATAGCAGAGCCCATTAGTCTCCTAGGTAACCTATCCTACTTCATTCGTCTTCCTTGACCCCCATCACCAAAGCCAGTTTATGTGTACAGCTTCATCAGTCGAGTTCATTCCTTTACCTCCTCATTCCAAATACCCTCCTGCCATTGTTCCCACCTGTTTGTACCAGCAATCGTTCTCGCTACTTCCATGTCTGTTACTTCTATCTTATGAATAAGATATCCTGAGTCCACCCAGCTTTCACTCCCATAATTCGAAGTTGCAGTAAAAGAAAAATGATATAATTGGTCCACTTTAGTCAATACAAATGTGTTTTATCTTACTGGTTGAGTGAGAACCAGTGTGAGCACTCACAGCCTTTTGTAGGGCGGCGTCCACCTCCTTGTGAGCAGGACGAAAGCTCTGCTCCACGACCAGGCTGCAGTATTCTCGAACGGCTTCTCCGAGCGGCCCACACTGTTCTGGAGATATCCTGCCCAGCCAGTCGCGGAGCACGCCAAACGTGTACGTGCCCATCATATAGCCATCCGATGCACTACTGGCTGGAGAAAAAAATAAATAAATAAATAAAAAAAATTAAAAAAAAAAAACACAGTAATTTTATAAAAATTTACATGGACACACAAACAGCATTCAGGCTGCAAACATTTACAGCTGATCAACACGTTGAGCTCCATCTAAGTACAAACATACAAAAGTGAAGGTTTGGTCAGCTGACACATTTCAAAGCTGCAACGTGTCAGTGCAAATATTTTCTTACATACAAAGGATTTGCTGCTGACAACTTTTTTAGCACAGTTAAAACTCTCCCAGAACATTCATTTGCCAGGGTGAATGACTCAAAAGATGATTCAGTCTGGTTGTATTGAAAGACATCCAAATATGCCAGTCTTTAGTTGGTTGTTTACCCCTTATGACAGACAGGGGATACCCAAATTACAGGATTGAATTAATCACTTAACTTTAAAATCCAAGAAATCTTGGGTTTTCAGTTTTTATGATCATCAAAAGGAAAGGAACAAACTCAAATCTCTTTTCAGAAGGAGCAAAGTTAGAATCAGTTTTATCACTTCAAGTACGTCGAAAGAACAATCTCCAAAGACAACACTCAGACTGACACAGAAAGCATCAAACTTTTACAACCATATCAGAAATCTATTTTCGGACCACAAAAAGCAAGAACAACCCTGTACCACACCTACTTCATACTGATTCTCACATGTGGTTTAGAGGAATGTACTCTACTAATCAATGACTACAGCAGAATTCAAGCAACAGATATGAGGTTCATTAGAACTATGAATCAAACTACTCGAAAGGACAAAATCAGGAATGAAGTAAACAAGAAGGTATCTGACAATGAGGTTCCTATTACCTGTGTAATAAAGAAGCATTGACTTCAGTGGTATGGGCACATTATGAGAATGAAGAGTGAGAGACCTGCCAGAAAATAATTCGACCTTACTGTACTGTCCAAGGGAAAAGACCAAAGGGAAGGCCAAGATTGTGGGCAACTGCAAAATGACCTCAATAATGTTGTGAGATGGACAATAATAATGTCATTTGCTTTACGTCCCACTAACTACTTTTTAAGGTCTTCGGAGACGCCGAGGTGCCGGAATTTAGTCCGAAGGAGTTCTTTTACGTGCCAGTAAATCTACCGACACGAGGCTGTCGTATTTGAGCACCTTCAAATACCACCGGACTGAGCCAGGATCGAACCTGCCAAGTTGGGGTTAGAAGGCCAGCGCCTTAACCATCTGAGCCACTCAGCCCGGCATGTGAGATGGACAGTAGGCAATGGTATGTTGATAAACAGGGTTAAAAGTCAGGTTGTGAGTTTCACAAATAGGAAAAGTCCTCTCAGTTTTAATTACTGCATTCATAGGGTGAAAGTTCCTTTTCAGAATCATTGTAAGTATCTAGGTGTTAATATAAGGAAAGCTCATCATTGGGGTAATTACATGGATATGATTGTAAACAAAGGGTACAGATCTCTGCACATGGTTATGAGGGTATTTAGGGGTTGTAGTAAGGATGTAAAAGAGAGGGCATATAAGTCACTGGTAAGAAGCCAACTAGAGTATGGTTCCAGTGTATGGGATCCTCAGCAGGATTATTTGATTCAATAACTGGAAAAAATCAAAACAAAAGCAGCTCAATTTGTTCCGGGTGATTTCCAACAAAGGAGTAGTGTTACAAAAATGTTGCAAAGTTTGGCCTGGGAAGACCTGGGAGAAACAAGACGAGCTGCTCAGCTAAGTGGTATGTGATGATATAGATGTTGATTCCCATAGGGAATTTGAAATATTTGTCCCGAATGAGTAAATTTATAATACTAATATAAATGGTCCGTTATTGGACATTATAAATTTACTCATTCGGGACAAATATTTCAAATTCCCTATGGGAATCAACATCTATATCATCTGATAGCCAAGCAGGCATCATTTTTTGGTAAAGAGACAAAGCCTCTCATAGTGCATTGGCACTGCCGGTGGCACCAAGTAGCCTACGCAGTGGCCTCCACTGTATGCACTGGCCAGCGTCTTGGTAGTTGTGCTAGGTACCAACTGATGAGCCCAACCTCGCATACGAGGGCGAAACGCTGGCAACCAGGAATGAGTTAGCTGGAAAATTTATCATGTCCAATAACGGACCATTTATATTGGTATCAAGTGGTATGTTCCAAGTTGGCAGTGGGGAGATGGCATAGAATGACATCAGAAGATGAATAAGTTTGAGTGGTGTCTTTAAAAATAGGAAAGATCATAATATGAAGATAAAGCTGGAATTTAATAAGACAAATTGAGGCAAATATTTGTTTTTCGAAAGGGGAGTTAAGGAGTGGAATAACTTACCAAGGGAGATGTTCAATAAATTTCCAATTTCTTTGAAATCATGTAAGAAAAGGCTAGGAAAAACAACAGATAGAGAATCTGCCACCTGGGCGACTGTCCTAAATGCAGATCAGTAGTGATTGATTGAAGATAATGCTGGATAGACACAGTGAAATCAGTTGTGGAGGAGATAAGTCTCAAATGAGAAGACAATTAAACCCCTCAGAATATTTACCCAACTTAACAGTATGCAGTAAATACATTTCAAACTCTCAATATAAACATACACCCAGTTACAAAGCAGCCACAAGCTGGCAAGTCACTTCAATTTTACCTTTTGAAATCTCAGACAAATTCCTATTACTGTGTAAAGGGGAAAAAATGAGAAGGGGAATCAAGATTTATGTGTGAAGACTGTGACATAGCTGTATGTTTTGTTCCTCACTTCAATACATGTCGTACGCCAACAAACATTTGACACTTTATGCTGGATTGGCAGATGGGTACATGAAGTGTGTTATTTCACATTATGCCGTATTTCTCCAAATTGGAGATGACGTTTCAGAATCTCGTGACAAATCAAGGGTCGTCTTGCATTCATGACGTAACAGTAATGAACGCCACTGGCAGCTACCATGTGAACGACGCTGCTTTCCTTCACTCCCTGTGCACATATAAAACTCTACCTTCAACATCCGCTTCTTTATTAGGCTTATAGGCTACATTGCTAGCGGTGGCAACCTAACTTCACTGATTTACAAGTTACAACTCTCATATTTGTTCCGTATTGAAGTTGACCATGTATCAAAAATATTACAAGAATATTTAATAAGACCACCTATTCAATACATACCAAGAATCTTATGGTTAAACTTTTACATAATATTATAGAGTCTTATTAGGTACATGTTTCACCCTCTTTTAAGGGCAACATCAGCCTTAACTCAACCTTAAAGTCGTTGGTCTTGGACCTTAACAATCCTTGTAAGATATAATGTTTACAAATAATAACCTTTTTAACATTGTGACATCAATTAACACACTAGATAACATCTAAAATACATGGACAGAACAAATGATGGTTAATGGAGGAAACTAGTGATAAAATACACTTTTGTAAAATTAAAATTTAGAACATGATCATTCCTAACTTGTGTGGAGTGTAGAATGTCCAAAACCAAAATGGATCTTCTTCAATGGATAAGAAAGATGTGACCAAAAAATTATTCATTTATATCATGTTAGATGCGCCTAACTTTTCTGATATTACCTGCTTGAGTCACATCTAAGGCTAAAAACCAATACACGAGAACTGGGCCAATTGTCCTTACAAGACTGTCATTAAGACCTGCTTCACTATTAAGCAACAGTTCCAGTTGAGATTTTTTGAGAAATTATTTGTTCATTATCAACACATATGACAGGAAGCAAGTTTTTCCAATAACAATCATCACAACATTAATTATTCTAACGTTACAATAAATATTTCTTATCCAATTGTACAGCACAGTCTGACTTATGCCTTTTGCCTTAAAGTTGATGTTGTATAAGTCACATCACGCACGAGTTAATGTTATACTTGGACTTTAAACTACAAAAGTTCCCCTAGAAGAAGGTGTCATTGGATCCACGTCTTTTAATGTTATAATAGTAGCGTAAATTGAAGAGATTTTAAAATGCCCCTGTATTAGCCTCTACAAAAAGTTTCCCAAATCAGCAGAACGGCATCAAAACATGCGAGCCTTCTAATCCTTAGAATGACTATGGATACTCTGGGGCAGAGTTACGTGTCTACTGTACCTGACACTCACTAAAATTAACAGTTTGTTTTACAGACAGGAGGAATACTTTCATGATGGATCGTTATATTGTATAGACATGTGGAACAGGTATTGCTGGCATATTTTCAATGGTGGTGGTGGTGCTTGTTGTTTAAAGGGGCCTAACATCTAGGTCATCAGCCCCTAATGGTACAAAATGTAATGACAAATTAAAAGTTCAAAATCCTCCACTGACCAGATTGCAAAACGTGAGGACGAAGAATGAATGGATGGATATGAATTTAAAACAATCAGTGAATCCGACTCACAGTGCCTCACATTCACAGAAACTGACGTAAAACAACAGTATTACTGACCAAGGGACTGCTTCTAAAGCACAATACTGAATTGATGATGCTTGCAGTCTAAAGGGGTCCAAAATCCAAGTAATCAGCCCCTCATAATGGTACTTATCGCTAGGAAAGTAGAATCATGGTATTTGTTAAATAGTCTGTTGACAGTGCAAGTGAAATTTGCTCAGTGTAGCTGTATCTTGTGCTTCGTAAATAAATAAATAAATAAATAAATAAATAAATAAATAAATAAATAAATGAATGAATGAATGAATGAATGAATGAATGAATGAATGAATGAATGAATAAATAAATAAATAAATAAATAAATAAATAAATTTGTCCTGGTGCGGTACTAATCAAAAGTAGCACAGACTCATGGTATTCCACACATTATGGTACTACTCACTACTCTTACACATGGCGGAACGCTGTTAGTGCTGTGTGTGTGTGTGTGTGCGCTCCTAGTTTTCGATTATTAGCAGGTGTAGTAAAGGTGTAATTCGTTGCAAAAATAGTGAATTTCAACTCTAAAAGTGTGTGTTGTTTACTTCACGACATCGCTCAGTGTTGTGCAGTGGATTTTTGTAAATATAAACAAAATTTAATTATGGGAAGAGACAAGAAGAATGCGGCCAGCTGGGAAACCAGGACCAAGGCGGGGCCTGCAGCCGGCTGCGGTAGTGAAGCTACCCTAGCGGATAGCATTGTTCAACAGGTAAGGGAAGCTCTACAGTTGAAAGACATTCTCTCGGCTATCATTGAGGCAATAACTGAAAGTGTCACAAAGGCCGTGGCTGAACAACTCAAGGCCACCCTGGATTTCAACACTGAGATTATCAATGAACTTAAAATTGATATTAAAAATAAGGAAATTGAACTGAAAGCAGTGCAGGATGAACTCAAAAGGAGTACTGATGCTTTGGAGCAATATCAACATAGAGAAAGTGTGCGTGTGTTCGGAATTCCCGAATCACCGAATGAGAATACGGACAAACTTTCAGTCAGGTTGTTTAAAGACAAACTTGGCCTTGACATCGCCGTGCAGGATATTGATAGGTCTCACCATGTTGGCAGGCCGGGGCTGGGAGTGAAACGGTCTATAATAGTGAAATTTGTAAGCTATAGGAAAAGAGAGGAAGTCTTTTGTAACAAGGGCAAGTTAGCAGGCACTGGAATCAATATCAGGGACGACCTGACTGCGGCTCGCACTCTAATATTGAAGACGGCTGTAGATAAATTTGGAGAGAGAATTGTCTGGACCATACAGGGATGCACTGTTGTAAAAAGAGGGGAAACCAGACACAACATAACAACAATGGATGAACTGAACTCTCTCAAATAAATGAACAATACCCTGTGTCTGTAGATTCTACTGTGAAATAGCTTTCTAGTTCCTCAACTGTTTCTTCCAATGTGATTTCTTCATTTGTAACAAATTCGTAAAATAGTCGTATAGCATTCACAAGTTCCACCCACACTTACAAACTCTTTCTCTTCTACTTATTTCTGAAATGCTCACCGTCAGGTGCACTTAAATAAAGCCTGGAAGTACAGCACTTTAGCAAAACCCTACTCTAGACTAACTCTTCAACTGTATATTAGTGTAATTTTATTAATATCCTTATTATTATTATTATTATTATTATTATTATTATTATTATTATTATTATTAATATTATTATTATTATTATTATTATTATCATCATCATTATTTATTTGTCTATTGAAATGTTCAAACATATGCTATGTGTACGTATTTATCTGCGTGTGTGTGTGTTATCAGTGTTTGTTCCAGGAATTTATGACCTACCCTTTAAACATGTCAGCAGCTGGTGTCCTTGAAACTACCGTTACGGTAGATGAGGCATTCCTGAGTGTCATTGATCCGAGTGTATTCCACAATGAAAATAACCCTTGTGTACCTTCACCAACTGTCCCCAACCCTCAGCCTACTGAACTGCTATTGAAACAATCTCTGTCTCAGTTCTCCCAAAGTCTACAGTGTTGCCATATCAATTTTCTCTCACTCCTCAGTCACATAGATGAGGTTCATTCGATAATATCAACCTGTAACATGCATATTATGTGTATTACTGAAACCTGGTTGTCTGATAAAATTAGCTCTACCCTTGTAAAACTAGAAGGATATACTCTCTATCGGCATGATCTCACTGATGTAGATGTTGATTCCCATAGGGAATCAGAAATAATTGTTCCGAATGAGTAAATTTATAATACCAATATAAATGGTCCGTTATTGGACAACGCTGGCAACCAGGAATGAGTTAGCTGGAAAATTTATAATGTCCAATAACGGACCATTTATATTGGTATTATAAATTTACTCATTCGGAACAATTATTTCTGATTCCCTATGGGAATCAACATCTACATCATCTGATGGCCAAGTAGGCATCAATTTTTGATAATGAGACAATGTCTCTCATAGTGCATTGGCACTGCCGGTGGCTACAATTAGCCTACGCAGTGGCCTCCACGGTATGCACTATCCAGCGTCTTGGTGGGTGTGCTAGGTACCAACTGATGAGCCCAGCCTAGCACACGGGGGCGAAACGCTGGCAACCAGGAATGAGTTAGCTGGAAAATTTATAATGTCCAATAATGGACCATTTATATTGGTATTATAAATTTACTCATTCGGAACAATTATTTCTGATTCCCTATGGGAATCAACATCTACATCATCTGATGGCCAAGTAGGCATCAATTTTTGATAATGAGACAATGTCTCTCATAGTGCATTGGCACTGCCGGTGGCTACAATTAGCCTACGCAGTGGCCTCCACGGTATGCACTATCCAGCGTCTTGGTGGGTGTGCTAGGTACCAACTGATGAGCCCAGCCTAGCACACGGGGGCGAAACGCTGGCAACCAGGAATGAGTTAGCTGGAAAATTTATAATGTCCAATAACGGACCATTTATATTGGTATTATGATCTCACTGCCAGGCGCGGTGGTGGTGTAGCAGTATATTGTAGGGATGATATTAAATGTAGAATTATTATCAAAACATCATCTGGCATCACTCCACATACAGAATATATGTTTGCTGAGACCATAATTAACCGTCAAAAAGTATTGATAGGAGTTTTTCTACAAACCACCGAATGTTACTAACATCTCTGACCTTGAATCTGACCTTCTCAAACTAGTACCGACCTACGAGCATATACTACTCCTTGGTGACTTTAACTCAAATATCTTAGACCTCAACTGGCAAATCAGACCGAATCAGCAACCTATTTACCTCCATCGACATGACGATCTTACCACTAGACACAACTAACCATGTTCATACACTTAGATATACAAGCCATACTGGAATCGACCTCCTGATTACAAATAACCAGCATAAAGTTCTTAAGTATGGTCAATTTCCTGTACATGGCATCTCAACTCATGACTTAATTTATCTGTGCTACTCTCTACATGTACTAAAATACAAAGCTAAATACATTAGTTACAGGGATCTGAAAAATATCGATCTACAACAACTCCAAAACTTTACCTTGGGAAGATATAAAGCAGTTGCATGACACAGACATGAAAGTGACAAGATTGAACTCCCTACTCATAGGACTATATGACAAGCATGCTCCAGTTAGGCAAGCTAGAGTCACTCACTCACCTGCACCTTGGTTAACAAGCGATATAAAAGCAACAATGGCTCGCCATGACGCAATGTTTCGCCGATACAAGGAAACAAATAATGAACTAGATTTTGAACAGTATCGTCTTTTACGTAACAGAACAAAGCAATTAATTCGCAATAGCAAATTTAATTACATTAAAAATGTAACAAGGAACTTAAATGCACATGAAACCTGGAACGAACTTCGAGCTATGGGAGTTGGAAAATGCAAAAAGCCACATGTGCCAACTATATCTCTCGATACACTTAACTCTCACTTCGTAACTAACCCAATAAAGGAATCTCAACCTCAAAATCATATCAATCTAAATAAAAGAAACAGTGACCCTACAGAAAACGAACATAATTTCTCTTTTCACCCTGTGAGTGTAAATGATGTAAAGCGTATTTTGAATTCAGTTAAATCACAAGCTAAAGGAGCAGATAACATCCCAATAGGCTTTATAAAAAACATTATTGGCGCGGTCCTACCAATTATTACCTACATTGTAAACCACTGTCTCATCACAGGGACGTTTCCAACTGCATGGAAGGATGCTCTAGTAACCCCAATATTAAAGCATACCAGTACCACTGCAAATGCGCCATCTGATTACCGGCCTATTTCGATTCTTCCCCCTCTCTTGAAAGTTCTTGAACGAGTTGTACACGAGCAGCTAGTAGAATTCTTAACCAGACATTCTCTTTTTGACCCATTGCAATCTGGCTTCAGAAAGGGACACAGTACTACGACTGCACTTCTTCGGGTAACAGATAACATAAGACTAGCAATGGACAAACGGCAGGTGACGATACTGACACTCCTTGACTTTAGTAGTGCGTTCGACACGATAAATATAGACATACTACTATCCATGCTACGCTCTCTGCATATCGGCTTGATAGCCCTAAATTTTTTTAAGTAGTACCTTACAAATCGTCGCCAGTGTGTTGTGGTAAACAATCAAAGATCCCAATGGGCTGTAAAATCATCTGGTGTCCCTCAAGGGTCTGAATAAGCTTTGAGACTCCAGCGAGCACAAAACTCATGCATACGATATGCCTTCCAACTGCGACATGACGCTCATGTCACACCATATTTCAAAACATTGGGATGGCTACGCATAAATGAACGAAGGAATTTTCACCTAATGACACTTGTTTACCAAGTGCTCTCGACGAACACTTCTACTTACCTCTCTTGTAATTTTCGTTTCCTTTCCTCATTCCACGAAATTAGTATCCGTTCTGGTTCCCTACTTGAAATTCCACTAAGTCGAACGAATTCCTACAATCATTCCTTTTTAGTTACTGCATCGAGACTCTGGAATACACTCCCAATGGACAATCGGCACCTTACTTCCTCTCATAAATTCAAATCTGCCTGCCGAAAGTTTTTCCTGGGAACATAAAACTGAGTTGTGTGAATCATTGTGTGTTTGTTGTGTGAATGGGTTTTCTTCTTTATTATTATTATTATTATTATTATTATTATTATTATTATTATTATTATTATTATCACACTAATTGTCGTACTGATATGTAGGCCTAACTTAGTCTTAGAATTATCTGTCCGTAGTATTATGTCCTTTTAGAATTTCTATGTCTTACTTTTATGTTTACATTTTTAAATTTTATTGTTTATAGTGGTTAAGTGTAAGAGAGGGCCGTGAGCCCTAACTTCGCCACAAATGTACGTCAGGAATGAATGAATGAATGAATGAATGAATGAATGAATGAATAAATAAATAAATAAATAAATAAATAATGAAATTCGCACATTTAATACAGACCTATGGTGTTTCGCACATTGTGGTGCCATTTACAGGCAACGCAAACCTATGGTGTTCATCACATAAGTGTATTAACCACAGAGACTTGTATTATCTCATGGTGTTCCCCATATAGTGGGTACTAATCACAGGCAAGCCAGAACCATGGTGTCGCTCACCCATGATGTCGTTCATATAGTGTTACTAATCACAGGTACTGTAAAAGCCGACAGTGCACTCTAAGTAGGGGGCTGACCGCACGGTACTCCTGCGTGCTACTAATCACAAACCTATTTGGTACCTAACATAGTGGTACTATGCACAAGTAAAAGTGACCCATAGTGTTCCCCGTGTGGTGGAACTAATCACAAGTAGTTTCATGGTTCTAATACAATCATCCGTTGGTCGCCCCTTTTTGTCACCTCTTATGATAGGCAGGGGATACCGTGGGTATATTCTTCGTCTGCGTCCTCCACCCACAGGGGGTTTATTTTCAATGGGTTCTCATCGATATTATGATGCCAATTTTAAGTTAATGGTTATTAAACATGTGGAAATGAAGAATACTCGTGCAGCCGCAAGAAAGTATGCATACCTGCCAACATTACAAAACTAAAAATCGGGAGATTATGATATGAAAATCAGGAAAAATCAGGAGATACAACTGGTGAAAACTGCTTATTCTACATGTCTTGAGCAATACAGAAATACTATGGTATATATTATAACACCTATTGTCTCAAACCCCGACTGTTGCTATACAAGGCTACAAGGCGAAAAATTACACATCTCTATTCCCTCACAGGAAGTATATAAGCGAGGTGATCGATGTCTGATAAGCCTTCTGAAAATAGTATGAACTCATGCTCTACATGTGTGAATCAGTCATGCACTTAGATGCTATTACTTAGCAAATGCATACATTAGTATATTGCATCACACGCCCACGCAATTATGCGAAGTGCAATGCTATTTTTGTCAAGTAAAAAATTAAAATTTGCCAGAATTGTCTCCAAATGGCTCCTAACATCTCTAGAAAAGTCACTAGTCGCTATCTCTGAAATTCTGTCACTAAATTACTAAAATAGACTCCAAATCTAGCGACTAGTCTCTAGAATTGACTAGACTGATGTGAACAAACACGAACATAGCACACAAGAATGATTTACAATCGATATACGCATCGCGATATAGACATTTCCATAAACATCGCACATTCGCGCGTATTTCATGTATTAATAAATGTCGATATTTCATTTGAAAGCGGCAATGAGCGAAGAACTTCCGGACACTGGCGTACAATGCTGAAATGGTGGGATTTGAAAACAAATGTTTGAAGTTTACCAACAAATAAGCTAAAATTGGAAGAAATAATAGAATAATTGGGAGGCGGGAAAAACTGTCGAAAATCGGGAGTCTCCCGCCTATATAGGGAAAGTTGGCAGGTATGAAATATGGCATAACTAAAGCCAATATTTTGAGTTAGCGTGGAGATAAAAATAGCTTAAAATTGCGTAATGTACAAAAAATGCATTCAGTGGACCGCAACAAGGACGCTTTAAAGAAGTCGAAGATTAAATTGTGTGGGATGTGCGTGAAAAACTCAAGGGCAGAATGGCCATACCATGGCGCATAAACTCGTTGACCTTCAACGTCCAAGTCCTCATTATACATCGCTAGCCACTGAAGTCGGCCGAAGCCAGCCAGCGAGATGTGCGTCTAGCAGCAGCCGGTTGTACCTAACGCTTAGTAAAAGTAACAGTTTTATAAACAGCAAGAATATTTTCCTGATGGATTGTCGCATTGTAGAGACGTGGAACAGGTACTGCCATCAAATTTTCAACGGGTTTTCTTTGATATTATGATACCAATTTTAATTTCATGGTTATGAAACTCGTGGAAATAAAGAATAATTATTTAGCCGCACGAAAATATGGCATAACTAAAGCCAATATTCGGTGTTGGCGTGAAGACAAAGATAATCTGAAACTGTGTACTGTACAAGAAAGGTGTTCATATGCTTTCACAAAGCACTTTTTAAGCCTGATTTAATTTTTGAAGGTTAAAGTGGGGGTCCTCTTGGATTCAGAGAAATACAGTACTAGTTTTGAGAAAATCAATTTTTAAGCTTAATTAGAGATCTGTTTAATGTCACACTAACACACCAAATATTTTCGGTGATGGAAGGATGGGAAAGGGCAAGGATAGGAAAGGTAACAGCCATGACGTTAATTAAGGTACAGCCCCAGCTGGTGTGAAAACGGGAAACCATAGAAAACCTTTTTTAAGAGAGGAAGGGCTAAGAAGAAGAACTCAGCTCAACAGGTGAGGAGACTCCACTGATATTGAAACACAAGCAGCTGCTGACAACAACGAAACTGAGTTCTGCTAAACCTGGAGGATCTGCAGAAGCAACTCCACAACTATGATATCATCAATGACAAAGCGAGGAAGAAGAAGAAACTGCTCCGTGCTTCATCATCAATAATATTTGTCAAGAAGTGTTCTCACAATAAAAACATCGTACATCTCCCTCTTCTGAAACAATTTTAAAATTTTGACACGACTGAATGTCTGTCTGCCCAGTTAATTAGTCTTTCTGCCAGTATGCTAGTATATATTCTTCCCAATGTATCTAATAAGGTTAATCCCTTATAGTAAACCGGATTCAATCACTCTCCTTTATTTCTGTATATTGGGCATGTTATCCCCTCTCCAAGCTTTTGGGAATTCTCCTGTCTCAAAGATTTTATTGAATATATCCTTGTTAAAATTTTCATTGTACCATTTTGCTTTCGTATCTCTTTCCAAAATTCATACATGATCCCCGAGATAGCTCCTGACTTTCCATTTTTGGCTACTTGCAACAGGTCTCTCATATCTTGAGTCGAAATAGTTTCATCTAATTCAGGCAGGGTGACACTCAAAACCTTTCAATATCACAATCCCTATCAGCTTTCATTCAGGTGATAGTGGGTTCAAACCCCACTGTCACCAGACCTGAAAATGGTTTTCCATGATTTCCTATTTTCACATAAGCTACTCTGACCTGTCACTGTGTTTTTTCTTGTGTTCCTTTCATTATTCCTCATCATCATCATCATCATCAACTTCCTGTCATGTATTGGGCCATGTGTCCCATTATGGTCTTGCATTGTTACATCACCTCTTCATTGGACGACCTACAGATCTTTTTTTTCCCCTGGGTTGATATAGGAGAATCTCCTTTGGCAATCTTCCAGGTTCCATACTTTATAAGGTACAGTCATAAGTTCCACCTTTACAATACTAAATTTTCTTTCCTTAATTAGCAATTAACAAGTGTCGGGACATTTTTCGTCCCTCTTTTTGGACATCATCAATTGAAAATACTTGTAAGAGAGTAAAATCGACAAGGTCACAAATACACATTAAAATACGATTCGGGTTACCGAATACGTCAAGTTAAAAATGCATGATAAAATTCTAAGAATGTTATTAAAATGCTGGAACTCAATAGCTTTTAAGTTCTGTTGAAATGAAGATATAATTGTTTAACACACGTAATAGTTCTATTAAAAATTCGATGATCGTCGCCATAAGACCTATCTGTGTCGGTGCGACGTAAAGCAAATTGTAAAAATATTTTTTAAAAAATTGATGATCGAACTCTTCTTATGTTGGCGTGATGATGTGGTGTGTTGATTTTATCTTCATTTCAACAGAACTGAAAAGCAATTGAGTTCCAGCATTTTAAGAACATTCTTTGAATTTTATCATGCATTTTAACTTGACATATTCGATAACCCGAATGGTATTTTAATGTGTATTTGTGACTTTGTCTATTTTACTCATCTTACAAGTATTTTCAGCTGATGATGTCCAAAAAGAAGAACGAAACATGTCCCGACACTTGTTAATTGCTAATTAAAGAAATTTTTTTTAGTATAGTAAAAGTGGAACCTATGACTGTACCTTATAAAGTATGTTGTTGTTGTTTGAGTCATCAGTCCATAGACTGGTTTGATGCAGCCTCCATGCCACCCTATCCTGTGCTAACCTTTTCATTTCTACGTAACTATTGCATCCTACATCTGCTCTAATCTGCTTGTCATATTCATATCTTGGTCTACCCCTACCGTTCTTACCCCCTACACTTCCTTCAAAAACCAACTGAACAAGTCCTGGGTGTCTTAAGATGTGTCCTATCATTCTATCTCTTCTTCTCGTCAAATTTAGCCAAATCGATCTCCTCTCACCAATTCGATTCAGTATCTCTTCATTCGTGATTCGATCTATCCATCTCACCTTCAGCATTCTTCTGTAACACCACATTTCAAAAGCTTCTATTCTCTTTCTTGCTGAGCTACTTATCGTCCATGTTTCACTTCCATACAATGCCACGCTCCACACGAAAGTCTTCAAAAACATCTTTCTAATCCCGATATCAATGTTTGAAGTGAGCAAATTTCTTTTCTTAAGAAAGCTCTTCTTTGCTTGTGCTAGTCTGCATTTTATGTCCTCCTTACTTCTGCCATCGTTAGTTATTTTACTACCCAGGTAACAATATTCATCTACTTCCTTTAAGACTTCATTTCCTAATCTAATATTTCCTGCATCACCTGCCTTCGCTCGACTGCACTCCATTACTTTTGTTTTGGACTTATTTATTTTCATCTTGTACTCCTTACCAAAGACTTCATCCATACCATTCAGCAACTTCTCGAGATCTTCTGCAGTCTCAGATAAAATAACAATATCATCGGCAAATCTCAAGGTTTTGATTTCCTCTCCTTGGACTGTGATTCCCTTTCCAAATTTCTCTTTGATTTCCTTTACTGCCTGTTCTATGTAAACATTGAAAAGGAGAGGGGACAAACTGCAGCCTTGCCTTACTCCTTTCTGGATTGCTGCTTCTTTTTCAAAGCCCTCGATTCTTATCACTGCAGACTGATTTTTATACAGATTGTAGATAATTCTTCGTTCTCGGTATCTGATCCCTATCATCTTCAGAATCATAAATAGCTTGGTCCAATCAACATTATCGAATGCCTTTTCTAGATCTACGAATGCCATGTACGTGGGCTTGTCCTTCTTGATTCGATCCTCGAAGATCAGACGTAAAGTCAGGATAGCTTCACGTGTTCCTACATTTCTTCTGAAGCCAAATTGATCTTCTCCCAACTCACCTTCAACTTGTTTTTCCATTCTTTTGTAAATAATGCATGTTAAAATTTTGCAGGTATGAGATACTAAACTAATGGTGCGGTAGTTTTCACACCTGTCAGCACCGGCTTTCTTGGGAATAGGTATAACAACATTCTGCTGAAAATCGGATGGGACTTCTCCTGTCTCATACATCTTGCAGACTAAATGAAATAACCTTGCCATGCTGGTTTCTCCTAAGGCAGTCAGTAATTCAGAGGGAATGTCATCAATTCCAGGTGCCTTGTTCCTATTGAGGTCACTCACAGCTCTGTCAAACTCTGACCTCAAAATTGGGTCTCCCTTTTCATCAGCATCAACAGCCTCTTCATGTTCCAGAACCAAATTATCTACATCTTTACCTTCATACAACTGTTGGATATGCTCCTGCCATCTTTCTGCTTTGTCTTCTTTCCCTAGAAGTGGTTTTCCATCTGAGCTCTTAATATTCATACACCTAGATTTCCTTTCTCCAAAGGTTTCCTTGATTTTCTTGTATGCAGCATCTACCTTTCCCAGGACCATACAGCCTTCGACATCCTTGCATTTCTCCTTCAGCCATTCTTCCTTAGCTGCCTTGCACTTTCAATCCACTTCATTCTTTAATCGCCTGTATTCTTTTCTGCCCTCTTCATTTCTAGCATTCTTGTATTTTTGTCGTTCATCAATCAGGTCTAGTATCTCCTGAGTTATCCACTGATTCTTAGTTGATCTTTTCTTCCTTCCTAACATTTCTTCAGCAGCCCTACTGACTTCCTTTTTCATGACTCTCCACTCTTCCTCTATAGTGTTTCCTTCAGCCTTTTCATTTAGTCCTTGTGCAACATGTTCCTTGAAACAATCCCTCACACTCTTTTCTTTCAACTTGTCTAGATCCCATCTTTTTGCTTTCTTTCCTTTCTTCAATTTCTTCAACTTCAGATGACATTTCATGACCAACAAGTTGTGGTCAGAGTCCACGTCTGCTCCTGGGAAAGTTTTGCAATCCAACACCATCGACAATACGGGCTTTGCAATGAAATTCATTTTATGCAATTCCAGGTTCCTTCGTTTGTACATGGCATTTTCAGTTTTCCAGATAACTGTAGATGTGGTCAGTTATTGGTTGTATTTTCAGTTGTTTTGGCACCTTCCCATTCCTTTTATGATCCCACTTGATATATACCCCAGCACGGCACATGAATGTCATTTCTCCTGCTGTGATTCTTGGAATGTCTTGAGTTTTTAATTTCCATGACTAAAATCTATTGCAAAGGATTGGCCTAGCAAGTGTATTATAAAGGCGCAAACGAGTGTGTTTCTGTACAAGTGATGGCTTCAAAATGTTGTTGATTATTCCTGCTGTTTTTGTGAAATTAATTTTTGCAGGTATATCTATTTCTGTATGGTACGATAAGTTGTTGTGACCTATGGCTTTACTGGGAAGTAACTCCAGTACAAAATTGATATTTCTAGACAACAGTAATATACATATAACATTAATAATGTACAGATGTATTAGGGAACAGTCTTGTTTCATCTTGTTCCTCGCTGTCCAGTATAGCTCGTAAATTTCCTCGTTTTTGTTGGCTTGCGTTGAGTCCTGTGCACTGAAATAGGTTTTTCGAGACCATCACTGATCCATTAATTTTGCAGATGTGCAGCTAAGTAGTCATGTTCTGTTTCAAACCTGAAGATCGTCACTGCTTCTTTTCTCAGCTTGCTTTTATTTTTGTCCCATAGGTCATTTATTTTACTCCATTTCTTCATTGCAGTAAGTTGGGTAGTTTCTTTCTTCCATTTTTCAAGGATTTTATTTGTGATTATTTTCTTGATTGAGTTAGCTTCCAGAGGTTTAGTTTGCATGTAGGTACTAGTACCTTTTCCTTTTTTGCTAGTTTATCTGCCAGTTTATTGCCTTCTACTCCTACCTTTGCAGGGATTCATTGTAAAGTGATGTTTCTCTTTAAAGTTTTTAATTTTGTTAGTAGATTAGAAGTGAAGCTTCCACGGTGTGAAGAATTATTTAATTTATTTTCCGGGTTGAACCGTGTTGTACTTGTACGCATATCACGTACAGTTTGCCGACGTTTCGAATACATTGCAGTATTCATTGTCAAGGCGACTGAAATACCCCTACTCGATCCGAGGTAATCAGTCTCCCAGGCAGAGTTACACTACTAGAGTGGCCTTGATCTTGGCCTTTTATATCCTAGCCTATCTGGCTGGCGTAAGCCCTGGCTGTCTCGCGAGGCTTCTGGAAAGTTTATGTCACAGCCAGGTAGTGGGGGCTTGCCCGCGCTGTTATGTAATGGGGTTGCGGCCCGTGTGTTTATGTTGTGGTCTGTATGTCTTAAACTATGAATGATGGGCATCCCAGAATTACTGATTTTGTATCCTTCTTCTAAATTTATGTTATTCGGATGTTTCTTGATTTCGATAGCCTCGCGGATTTTTCTTTCCAGATTCCAAGGGATAGCTGCTAGGATCTTGGTCTTGTCAAATGATATTCCGTGCCTAGTTTCGTAGGAATGCTTGGCTACTGCTGAAATATCTGTGTTTTGGTTCTTGGTGTGACGGATATGTTCTTTTAGGCGGGTGGAGATCAGACGTTTTGTCTCACCTACATAACAAGCTCCGCAGCTACATTCAATGTGATACACTCCAGGGGCCTGTAATTCTATTGTGTCTTTTACTGGTGGTAGATAACGGGCTAGCTTACGGTGAGGTTTATAGATAGTTTTTATGTTGTATTTGTCCAGTATCTTGCCGATCCTGTCTGTAGTGTTTTTAATGTATGGCAGTATCGCTGTTTTCTGGCGGGTCAGTTCTTCTTTCCCGTTGTTTTCTCCTGCGGCGGTCTTTTCTTTCTTCTCTTCTGATTTTTTAAGGACTCGTCGGATGTTATTGAGCGAGTAGCCATTTTTCCTAAGGGTTTCCGTGAGGTGTTCTTTTTCTTCCTCGAGGTGCTCTGCGTCCGATATCGCTATGGCCCTGTTTACTAGTGATGTTAGGACAGCCTGCTTTTGTGATGGGTGATGATGAGACGAGGCGTGTAGGTACCTGTCTGTGTGAGTGGGTTTCCTGTATACTGCGCGACTCAGCGTCCCATTGGGGTTACGTATTACTAGCACATCCAGGAACGGTAGTTTTCCGTCTACTTCTATTTCCATGGTGAACTGAATATTTACGTGTATGGAGTTGAGATGGTCGAGAAATAGCTGTAGGTTATTGCTCCCGTGAGGCCAGATTACAAAAGTGTCGTCTACAAAACGGAGAAAACATTTCGGTTTCAGGGCAGATGTAGCTAAGGCTTTCTGTTCGAAGTGTTCCATATACATGTTTGCTATTATTGGAGAGAGTGGCGACCCCATCGCGGCCCCTTCAGTCTGTTCGTAGAACTCCCCGTTGAAATAGAAGTAAGTGGCGCTAAGGCATTCTTTAGCTAGTGTTGACAGGTCTTCTGGAAGTTTCTGATCTAATAGCGGAAATACTTCTGTTAGCGGCACCTTGGTGAAAAGTGACGTGACGTCAAAGCTTACTAATAGGTCCGTACTTTCAATTGATTGGTCCTTAAGGAGCTGGATGAAAAGTCGGGAGTCCTTCACGTAGGTTTCAGTGTTTCCTGTATGTGGCTGAAGTAGTCCAGCTAGGTAGCGGGCGATCTCGTGCGTGGGAGAGCCTATAGCGCTCATGATAGGTCGCAGAGGTATGCCTTCTTTGTGGATTTTTGGCAGGCCATACAATTTTGGAGGTATCGGGTCCAAGGATATCAGTTTCTTCTGTATTTCGGCTGGGATACTGGAATTTTTTACTAGTGTGTGGAGTTTGTTCTTAATGCGGTTGGTAGGGTTCCTAATTTTCCTGTATGTAGAATCGGTGAGTAATTGTTCTATTTTCCGAGTGTAGTCTGTGCGTGTCATTATCACCGTAGCGTTGCCTTTCTCTGCGGGTAGGATAATTGTTTCCGTATCTTGACGTAGTGTTTTTAGGGCATGAATTTCTTCTTTAGTCAAATTGGATGGCGGCGGCTTAGCGGATCTCAGTAGACATGATACATCCTGTCTGATCTCCTCTGCAGATTCGGTAGGAAGGTGCCGGATTGCAATTTCTACTTTGCTAATTATTTCTTCTACCGGTATACTATTTGGAGCTACTGCGTAGTTGAGTCCTTTTCTCAAGACCGAGGTAGTGGGTTCACTGAGTGGCTTATCTGTGAGGTTTACTATTACATTCTTCTTCAGTGGAGCAGGTGGTTTCGGTTTCTGTTTTTGTAAGAGGCGGTTGAATTTCTTGTTTTGCTTGGCAGTGGCTAGTTCCAGTGTACACTGGGATTGTGTGTTGCTAATGCTGTCTAACGTGGTCCAATCATTGAGCGACAGAGTGCTGGCAAGTTGCAGGTGGAGATGAAATAATTTATTGTTGAGGTAGTCCAGAGTCTGTCTTGTGTCACTGATCCGTTCTCTGAGGAGTTTTATGCTGGTTTCGTGAAGAATACGGTCAGTCCGTCGGTTCTTGGTGTGATATTTCAGTCTCACACATGCTGGTATAATGCTGTTGTCCCTGCAGCGTTTCAGAAAGGCGAGTCGAGCCAGGTAGTTACTCATTTTCTTCCGAAGGTTGTCGAACTGCCTAGTAGCTTTGAGAATATCCTCCCCGTAAAGGTTTCGTATCTTAGAAGTGAAGCTTCCACGGTGTGAAGAATTATTTAATTTATTTTCCGGGTTGAACCGTGTTGTACTTGTACGCATATCACGTACAGTTTGCCGACGTTTCGAATACATTGCAGTATTCATTGTCAAGGCGACTGAAATACCCCTACTCGATCCGAGGTAATCAGTCTCCCAGGCAGAGTTACACTACTAGAGTGGCCTTGATCTTGGCCTTTTATATCCTAGCCTATCTGGCTGGCGTAAGCCCTGGCTGTCTCGCGAGGCTTCTGGAAAGTTTATGTCACAGCCAGGTAGTGGGGGCTTGCCCGCGCTGTTATGTAATGGGGTTGCGGCCCGTGTGTTTATGTTGTGGTCTGTATGTCTTAAACTATGAATGATGGGCATCCAAGAATTACTGATTTTGTATCCTTCTTCTAAATTTATGTTATTCGGATGTTTCTTGATTTCGATAGCCTCGCGGATTTTTCTTTCCAGATTCCAAGGGATAGCTGCTAGGATCTTGGTCTTGTCAAATGATATTCCGTGCCTAGTTTCGTAGGAATGCTTGGCTACTGCTGAAATATCTGTGTTTTGGTTCTTGGTGTGACGGATATGTTCTTTTAGGCGGGTGGAGATCAGACGTTTTGTCTCACCTACATAACAAGCTCCGCAGCTACATTCAATGTGATACACTCCAGGGGCCTGTAATTCTATTGTGTCTTTTACTGGTGGTAGATAACGGGCTAGCTTACGGTGAGGTTTATAGATAGTTTTTATGTTGTATTTGTCCAGTATCTTGCCGATCCTGTCTGTAGTGTTTTTAATGTATGGCAGTATCGCTGTTTTCTGGCGGGTCAGTTCTTCTTTCCCGTTGTTTTCTCCTGCGGCGGTCTTTTCTTTCTTCTCTTCTGATTTTTTAAGGACTCGTCGGATGTTATTGAGCGAGTAGCCATTTTTCCTAAGGGTTTCCGTGAGGTGTTCTTTTTCTTCCTCGAGGTGCTCTGCGTCCGATATCGCTATGGCCCTGTTTACTAGTGATGTTAGGACAGCCTGCTTTTGTGATGGGTGATGATGAGACGAGGCGTGTAGGTACCTGTCTGTGTGAGTGGGTTTCCTGTATACTGCGCGACTCAGCGTCCCATTGGGGTTACGTATTACTAGCACATCCAGGAACGGTAGTTTTCCGTCTACTTCTATTTCCATGGTGAACTGAATATTTACGTGTATGGAGTTGAGATGGTCGAGAAATAGCTGTAGGTTATTGCTCCCGTGAGGCCAGATTACAAAAGTGTCGTCTACAAAACGGAGAAAACATTTCGGTTTCAGGGCAGATGTAGCTAAGGCTTTCTGTTCGAAGTGTTCCATATACATGTTTGCTATTATTGGAGAGAGTGGCGACCCCATCGCGGCCCCTTCAGTCTGTTCGTAGAACTCCCCGTTGAAATAGAAGTAAGTGGCGCTAAGGCATTCTTTAGCTAGTGTTGACAGGTCTTCTGGAAGTTTCTGATCTAATAGCGGAAATACTTCTGTTAGCGGCACCTTGGTGAAAAGTGACGTGACGTCAAAGCTTACTAATAGGTCCGTACTTTCAATTGATTGGTCCTTAAGGAGCTGGATGAAAAGTCGGGAGTCCTTCACGTAGGTTTCAGTGTTTCCTGTATGTGGCTGAAGTAGTCCAGCTAGGTAGCGGGCGATCTCGTGCGTGGGAGAGCCTATAGCGCTCATGATAGGTCGCAGAGGTATGCCTTCTTTGTGGATTTTTGGCAGGCCATACAATTTTGGAGGTATCGGGTCCAAGGATATCAGTTTCTTCTGTATTTCGGCTGGGATACTGGAATTTTTTACTAGTGTGTGGAGTTTGTTCTTAATGCGGTTGGTAGGGTTCCTAATTTTCCTGTATGTAGAATCGGTGAGTAATTGTTCTATTTTCCGAGTGTAGTCTGTGCGTGTCATTATCACCGTAGCGTTGCCTTTCTCTGCGGGTAGGATAATTGTTTCCGTATCTTGACGTAGTGTTTTTAGGGCATGAATTTCTTCTTTAGTCAAATTGGATGGCGGCGGCTTAGCGGATCTCAGTAGACATGATACATCCTGTCTGATCTCCTCTGCAGATTCGGTAGGAAGGTGCCGGATTGCAATTTCTACTTTGCTAATTATTTCTTCTACCGGTATACTATTTGGAGCTACTGCGTAGTTGAGTCCTTTTCTCAAGACCGAGGTAGTGGGTTCACTGAGTGGCTTATCTGTGAGGTTTACTATTACATTCTTCTTCAGTGGAGCAGGTGGTTTCGGTTTCTGTTTTTGTAAGAGGCGGTTGAATTTCTTGTTTTGCTTGGCAGTGGCTAGTTCCAGTGTACGCTGGGATTGTGTGTTGCTAATGCTGTCTAACGTGGTCCAATCATTGAGCGACAGAGTGCTGGCAAGTTGCAGGTGGAGATGAAATAATTTATTGTTGAGGTAGTCCAGAGTCTGTCTTGTGTCACTGATCCGTTCTCTGAGGAGTTTTATGCTGGTTTCGTGAAGAATACGGTCAGTCCGTCGGTTCTTGGTGTGATATTTCAGTCTCACACATGCTGGTATAATGCTGTTGTCCCTGCAGCGTTTCAGAAAGGCGAGTCGAGCCAGGTAGTTACTCATTTTCTTCCGAAGGTTGTCGAACTGCCTAGTAGCTTTGAGAATATCCTCCCCGTAAAGGTTTCGTATCTTAGAAGTGAAGCTTCCACGGTGTGAAGAATTATTTAATTTATTTTCCGGGTTGAACCGTGTTGTACTTGTACGCATATCACGTACAGTTTGCCGACGTTTCGAATACATTGCAGTATTCATTGTCAAGGCGACTGAAATACCCCTACTCGATCCGAGGTAATCAGTCTCCCAGGCAGAGTTACACTACTAGAGTGGCCTTGATCTTGGCCTTTTATATCCTAGCCTATCTGGCTGGCGTAAGCCCTGGCTGTCTCGCGAGGCTTCTGGAAAGTTTATGTCACAGCCAGGTAGTGGGGGCTTGCCCGCGCTGTTATGTAATGGGGTTGCGGCCCGTGTGTTTATGTTGTGGTCTGTATGTCTTAAACTATGAATGATGGGCATCCAAGAATTACTGATTTTGTATCCTTCTTCTAAATTTATGTTATTCGGATGTTTCTTGATTTCGATAGCCTCGCGGATTTTTCTTTCCAGATTCCAAGGGATAGCTGCTAGGATCTTGGTCTTGTCAAATGATATTCCGTGCCTAGTTTCGTAGGAATGCTTGGCTACTGCTGAAATATCTGTGTTTTGGTTCTTGGTGTGACGGATATGTTCTTTTAGGCGGGTGGAGATCAGACGTTTTGTCTCACCTACATAACAAGCTCCGCAGCTACATTCAATGTGATACACTCCAGGGGCCTGTAATTCTATTGTGTCTTTTACTGGTGGTAGATAACGGGCTAGCTTACGGTGAGGTTTATAGATAGTTTTTATGTTGTATTTGTCCAGTATCTTGCCGATCCTGTCTGTAGTGTTTTTAATGTATGGCAGTATCGCTGTTTTCTGGCGGGTCAGTTCTTCTTTCCCGTTGTTTTCTCCTGCGGCGGTCTTTTCTTTCTTCTCTTCTGATTTTTTAAGGACTCGTCGGATGTTATTGAGCGAGTAGCCATTTTTCCTAAGGGTTTCCGTGAGGTGTTCTTTTTCTTCCTCGAGGTGCTCTGCGTCCGATATCGCTATGGCCCTGTTTACTAGTGATGTTAGGACAGCCTGCTTTTGTGATGGGTGATGATGAGACGAGGCGTGTAGGTACCTGTCTGTGTGAGTGGGTTTCCTGTATACTGCGCGACTCAGCGTCCCATTGGGGTTACGTATTACTAGCACATCCAGGAACGGTAGTTTTCCGTCTACTTCTATTTCCATGGTGAACTGAATATTTACGTGTATGGAGTTGAGATGGTCGAGAAATAGCTGTAGGTTATTGCTCCCGTGAGGCCAGATTACAAAAGTGTCGTCTACAAAACGGAGAAAACATTTCGGTTTCAGGGCAGATGTAGCTAAGGCTTTCTGTTCGAAGTGTTCCATATACATGTTTGCTATTATTGGAGAGAGTGGCGACCCCATCGCGGCCCCTTCAGTCTGTTCGTAGAACTCCCCGTTGAAATAGAAGTAAGTGGCGCTAAGGCATTCTTTAGCTAGTGTTGACAGGTCTTCTGGAAGTTTCTGATCTAATAGCGGAAATACTTCTGTTAGCGGCACCTTGGTGAAAAGTGACGTGACGTCAAAGCTTACTAATAGGTCCGTACTTTCAATTGATTGGTCCTTAAGGAGCTGGATGAAAAGTCGGGAGTCCTTCACGTAGGTTTCAGTGTTTCCTGTATGTGGCTGAAGTAGTCCAGCTAGGTAGCGGGCGATCTCGTGCGTGGGAGAGCCTATAGCGCTCATGATAGGTCGCAGAGGTATGCCTTCTTTGTGGATTTTTGGCAGGCCATACAATTTTGGAGGTATCGGGTCCAAGGATATCAGTTTCTTCTGTATTTCGGCTGGGATACTGGAATTTTTTACTAGTGTGTGGAGTTTGTTCTTAATGCGGTTGGTAGGGTTCCTAATTTTCCTGTATGTAGAATCGGTGAGTAATTGTTCTATTTTCCGAGTGTAGTCTGTGCGTGTCATTATCACCGTAGCGTTGCCTTTCTCTGCGGGTAGGATAATTGTTTCCGTATCTTGACGTAGTGTTTTTAGGGCATGAATTTCTTCTTTAGTCAAATTGGATGGCGGCGGCTTAGCGGATCTCAGTAGACATGATACATCCTGTCTGATCTCCTCTGCAGATTCGGTAGGAAGGTGCCGGATTGCAATTTCTACTTTGCTAATTATTTCTTCTACCGGTATACTATTTGGAGCTACTGCGTAGTTGAGTCCTTTTCTCAAGACCGAGGTAGTGGGTTCACTGAGTGGCTTATCTGTGAGGTTTACTATTACATTCTTCTTCAGTGGAGCAGGTGGTTTCGGTTTCTGTTTTTGTAAGAGGCGGTTGAATTTCTTGTTTTGCTTGGCAGTGGCTAGTTCCAGTGTACGCTGGGATTGTGTGTTGCTAATGCTGTCTAACGTGGTCCAATCATTGAGCGACAGAGTGCTGGCAAGTTGCAGGTGGAGATGAAATAATTTATTGTTGAGGTAGTCCAGAGTCTGTCTTGTGTCACTGATCCGTTCTCTGAGGAGTTTTATGCTGGTTTCGTGAAGAATACGGTCAGTCCGTCGGTTCTTGGTGTGATATTTCAGTCTCACACATGCTGGTATAATGCTGTTGTCCCTGCAGCGTTTCAGAAAGGCGAGTCGAGCCAGGTAGTTACTCATTTTCTTCCGAAGGTTGTCGAACTGCCTAGTAGCTTTGAGAATATCCTCCCCGTAAAGGTTTCGTATCTTAGAAGTGAAGCTTCCACGGTGTGAAGAATTATTTAATTTATTTTCCGGGTTGAACCGTGTTGTACTTGTACGCATATCACGTACAGTTTGCCGACGTTTCGAATACATTGCAGTATTCATTGTCAAGGCGACTGAAATACCCCTACTCGATCCGAGGTAATCAGTCTCCCAGGCAGAGTTACACTACTAGAGTGGCCTTGATCTTGGCCTTTTATATCCTAGCCTATCTGGCTGGCGTAAGCCCTGGCTGTCTCGCGAGGCTTCTGGAAAGTTTATGTCACAGCCAGGTAGTGGGGGCTTGCCCGCGCTGTTATGTAATGGGGTTGCGGCCCGTGTGTTTATGTTGTGGTCTGTATGTCTTAAACTATGAATGATGGGCATCCAAGAATTACTGATTTTGTATCCTTCTTCTAAATTTATGTTATTCGGATGTTTCTTGATTTCGATAGCCTCGCGGATTTTTCTTTCCAGATTCCAAGGGATAGCTGCTAGGATCTTGGTCTTGTCAAATGATATTCCGTGCCTAGTTTCGTAGGAATGCTTGGCTACTGCTGAAATATCTGTGTTTTGGTTCTTGGTGTGACGGATATGTTCTTTTAGGCGGGTGGAGATCAGACGTTTTGTCTCACCTACATAACAAGCTCCGCAGCTACATTCAATGTGATACACTCCAGGGGCCTGTAATTCTATTGTGTCTTTTACTGGTGGTAGATAACGGGCTAGCTTACGGTGAGGTTTATAGATAGTTTTTATGTTGTATTTGTCCAGTATCTTGCCGATCCTGTCTGTAGTGTTTTTAATGTATGGCAGTATCGCTGTTTTCTGGCGGGTCAGTTCTTCTTTCCCGTTGTTTTCTCCTGCGGCGGTCTTTTCTTTCTTCTCTTCTGATTTTTTAAGGACTCGTCGGATGTTATTGAGCGAGTAGCCATTTTTCCTAAGGGTTTCCGTGAGGTGTTCTTTTTCTTCCTCGAGGTGCTCTGCGTCCGATATCGCTATGGCCCTGTTTACTAGTGATGTTAGGACAGCCTGCTTTTGTGATGGGTGATGATGAGACGAGGCGTGTAGGTACCTGTCTGTGTGAGTGGGTTTCCTGTATACTGCGCGACTCAGCGTCCCATTGGGGTTACGTATTACTAGCACATCCAGGAACGGTAGTTTTCCGTCTACTTCTATTTCCATGGTGAACTGAATATTTACGTGTATGGAGTTGAGATGGTCGAGAAATAGCTGTAGGTTATTGCTCCCGTGAGGCCAGATTACAAAAGTGTCGTCTACAAAACGGAGAAAACATTTCGGTTTCAGGGCAGATGTAGCTAAGGCTTTCTGTTCGAAGTGTTCCATATACATGTTTGCTATTATTGGAGAGAGTGGCGACCCCATCGCGGCCCCTTCAGTCTGTTCGTAGAACTCCCCGTTGAAATAGAAGTAAGTGGCGCTAAGGCATTCTTTAGCTAGTGTTGACAGGTCTTCTGGAAGTTTCTGATCTAATAGCGGAAATACTTCTGTTAGCGGCACCTCTGCGACCTATCGTGAGCGCTATAGGCTCTCCCACGCACGAGATCGCCCGCTACCTAGCTGGACTACTTCAGCCACATACAGGAAACACTGAAACCTACGTGAAGGACTCCCGACTTTTCATCCAGCTCCTTAAGGACCAATCAATTGAAAGTACGGACCTATTAGTAAGCTTTGACGTCACGTCACTTTTCACCAAGGTGCCGCTAACAGAAGTATTTCCGCTATTAGATCAGAAACTTCCAGAAGACCTGTCAACACTAGCTAAAGAATGCCTTAGCGCCACTTACTTCTATTTCAACGGGGAGTTCTACGAACAGACTGAAGGGGCCGCGATGGGGTCGCCACTCTCTCCAATAATAGCAAACATGTATATGGAACACTTCGAACAGAAAGCCTTAGCTACATCTGCCCTGAAACCGAAATGTTTTCTCCGTTTTGTAGACGACACTTTTGTAATCTGGCCTCACGGGAGCAATAACCTACAGCTATTTCTCGACCATCTCAACTCCATACACGTAAATATTCAGTTCACCATGGAAATAGAAGTAGACGGAAAACTACCGTTCCTGGATGTGCTAGTAATACGTAACCCCAATGGGACGCTGAGTCGCGCAGTATACAGGAAACCCACTCACACAGACAGGTACCTACACGCCTCGTCTCATCATCACCCATCACAAAAGCAGGCTGTCCTAACATCACTAGTAAACAGGGCCATAGCGATATCGGACGCAGAGCACCTCGAGGAAGAAAAAGAACACCTCACGGAAACCCTTAGGAAAAATGGCTACTCGCTCAATAACATCCGACGAGTCCTTAAAAAATCAGAAGAGAAGAAAGAAAAGACCGCCGCAGGAGAAAACAACGGGAAAGAAGAACTGACCCGCCAGAAAACAGCGATACTGCCATACATTAAAAACACTACAGACAGGATCGGCAAGATACTGGACAAATACAACATAAAAACTATCTATAAACCTCACCGTAAGCTAGCCCGTTATCTACCACCAGTAAAAGACACAATAGAATTACAGGCCCCTGGAGTGTATCACATTGAATGTAGCTGCGGAGCTTGTTATGTAGGTGAGACAAAACGTCTGATCTCCACCCGCCTAAAAGAACATATCCGTCACACCAAGAACCAAAACACAGATATTTCAGCAGTAGCCATGCATTCCTATGGAACTAGGCACGGAATATCATTTGACAAGACCAAGATCCTAGCAGCTATCCCTTGGAATCTGGAAAGAAAAATCCGCGAGGCTATCGAAATCAAGAAACATCCGAATAACATAAATTTAGAAGAAGGATACAAAATCAGTAATTCTTGGATGCCCATCATTCATAGTTTAAGACATACAGACCACAACATAAACACACGGGCCGCAACCCCATTACATAACAGCGCGGGCAAGCCCCCACTACCTGGCCGTGACATAAACTTTCCAGAAGCCTCGCGAGACAGCCAGGGCTTACGCCAGCCAGATAGGCTAGGATATAAAAGGCCAAGATCAAGGCCACTCTAGTAGTGTAACTCTGCCTGGGAGACTGATTACCTCGGATCGAGTAGGGGTATTTCAGTCGCCTTGACAATGAATACTGCAATGTATTCGAAACGTCGGCAAACTGTACGTGATATGCGTACAAGTACAACACGGTTCAACCCGGAAAATAAATTAAATAATTTGTTAGTAGATGTTTCATGTCATGAATTCTTGATGAATGGGGTTTGTATTTGAGGATACTGCTTGTATGACAGTGAATCTGTGAGTAGAACTGCTTGTTTTCAAATGAATTGACTCTATAAATAAGATTTTGTAGGGCAAGATAGATTGCTTCTATTTCTCCATCAAAGTTGTTATGATATCTACCTACTGGAGCATATTGTGAGAATAACTGGCAGAAAACTCCAGTGCCTACTCCTCTGTCATCTATTTGTGAGCCGTGTGTGAAGACTTTTAACCACTGATCTTCAGGATATTCTTTGTTTAGCATAGACAATTGAACACATTTACTCTTTCTAATATTGTATTACAGTCGAACCTCGATATCTCGAACCTCTATTACTCGAATTTTCAGTATCCCGAAGTAACTTAAATTTCCTGGCCGTTTGTCCTATTCTTAAGTAAGAGAGGTAACTTAAAGGGTCCACCTTTTCAATACAAATAAATGTTATAATGGTTAAGTTACAACATATTTACTTGGGACTAGTTTCAATGCTGTTTAGCGTCATCTTCAGCCAAAATGTGAAAACAAGCATAGGTACATACAGTGGAACGTCGATTCTCCGTTTCTGGAAGGACCATGGAAAAAAACGTACTGTGCCGTTTCCATGTGGAACATGCGCCACAGCGCGAGTAAAAAAACAACAAGCACGAGGTCCGGAAACATGGCGCCGGAACAGTCTAGGCGAGAACCGAAATACAAGCGTTGAATACGCGAAGAAGTGATCGTGAAGAGAGAGACTTTGCTTTCATCTTTGAGCGGAAAGACGTGTAAATACTTGTAAATAATGTTAGAATTAAGTTAAATGTAAAATGTAGAATGTATAAAATAAGACGAAACCAAAGATCGTACATATAGGGTAATTTTATGTAATGTTAAACATCGATAGTTGTTAATAAGGACGGTGGCGACATCTAGGTATCGATAGATGTAAGTAGGTACTTAAGATAAACTTCCACATCTAGTGTGTAATTCTGTTATTCCATGTCTAGTTTTAAAACGAAAGGAGGATATTCAAAGCTGTTCATTGTTCATTGTTCGTGTCGATATAATGGTAATGTGGAATTGATTCACGGAAGCTTTTCTTTTTTTTTTCCTAGTTGCTTGACGTCGCACCGACACAGATAGGTCTTATGGTGACGATGGGACAGGAAAGGGCTAGGAGTGGGAAGGAAGCGGCCGTGGCCTCACGGAAGCTTAAGAAAAGTTGTTGTTGTATGAGCATATTATCAGTGTACATGAACTGAATGTGAAAAGAAGTTATTAGGTGGTATGTACGCCGCAAATGAATGCAAACAGTGTGAAATAACAACATAATACTCGCAATTGTACAAGGCAAAGGCATTACAAGGAAAGTAACGCGATCCATAATAGAAATTGTCGGTATCTCGAAAACATTTCATGTGTAATGCGAAGTACATGCAGTATTGGTTTAATAGTGATTGTGTGTGTATTGAATAATCTAATGTTAGCCTTTTTCAGGTGTGATCTTTATGAAAGTAGAATAACAATGTCAGAAATGTATTCAGGAAGTACAAGCACACAAGAGAACATGGAGAACTAAATGAATACAAGCGGGTCCACCTGAGATGATGGCGTGGTTACGAGGAAGGATAACTTAGGCCTAGTGCTTCCAATACCCTGGCCATCCAAGTCAGTAATTGCCCATTCTTTTCATTAATAATGTCTTTTTTTTGTGCATTTATTTTATGCAGCATTTATCTGCATTATATTTTATTTCTCCTAATGTAACCGTTATATGAAAATAAGAAAGGGTACCCAAAACAAGTAAAGAACAAAATAAGAGAAAGAATATGATCATATAGGTGATACATTCAAACAGAACAGGTTAAAAATGAGATCTCGAAAATAATATTATTAATTTCAAGATTCAGGTATGTTAATGAACAAATGTAAACATGTGTTCGTTATTTTGAATAGCTCTTGGAAAATGAAGATTAATTAATTCAAATTCACTGCATTGTGTTGAAATAGGTCTAAATTAATTAAATTACGTCAGCCGTCTTTGTGTCATTATCAATGACTCCAAATATTTAAAATTAGGATCACGCTTTGGTTTCGTCTTAGTTAGGTAGGATCACTTAAATTAATAAATACAATTCAATCCAGAATATCTCCATCCTTTCATTATACAATAGATGTAAGCAACCTTACTTGTACATTTAATGGCAACCTCAAGGTCATATTGAAGTATGAGTGACTTTAACCTAAAACAAAAGTCATGGTCGTTGCATGCATGTCACAAATTATAAAAGTAGATAATGCAGACTGAACAGCAACGAATTGAAAACCTCAATGCAGAGATTCAGAAACCAGGCCGCCCGATAGGATTCCGAATCCAATTCTCACCACAGACGCGACACGTATTCATATGGACACATTAGCTAGCTGCGGCATACACAAAGACCTGCGACTCTCTGAAATAGCCCCACAACAAGAAGAAACTGTTAAGACTCTGAGTGTAGAGTGCTCCCAGTACTAATCGATGGGGCCACAGACCCGTAAGGGTGCATCGTGTCACCCAACAGTGGGGCTCGACGCGATGCATGACCGGAAGGGTGCAGTACAACACGGGAAAACGGAAAATCCGGGAACGAATGAACCATCAACAATTTGGCTAAACATCACAAAAGTGAAATACATATTATACTTATAATCTTACAAATGCCCCTAAACCAAACCAAACTACAGCCCCAACGGGCCTTCCGCCTACCAAGCGACCGCCCTCGGTCCGAAGACATGCAGATTACGAGGTGACGCATGGTCAGTGTGAAGAATCCTCTCGGCCGTTATTCCTGGCTCTCTAGACCATGGTCGCAATTTCACCATTAAATAGCTCCTCAATTAAATGTAATCTTAGAATGACTGAACCTGGAACCAGCCCTCATACCCAGGTTAAAATGCCTGACCTGGCCAGTAATCGAACCCGGACCCTCCGGGTGTAGGCAGGCAAGTTAAATTGTGGGGCTGCCTTCAAACATTAATTACCTACTGGTACGCGACTTAAAAATCTCGAAACTTTACATTCAGTTTTACCAGGGAAACTTTGTCAGTTTCCTCTGAAAACTTCTTCAAGTTCAGCAACTTTGATCAGCCAAACTCTTCGAAAAATCTAATACCCGTAATGCCAAGCCAAACAACAATCGACCACAAGTAGTTTTTCATTCTCTAATCTAATAAAATAAAGCACATTAGATACAAAAGCGTCCAACATGATGGCAAAATCCTTCCTTTTAATCTTCCATTGTAATATGGTCACCAGTATACTGTTCCTAGTCAGTTCGTGGAAATCGTGTACCACGTAAATTAGGCCTACATCCACTTTTAAAGGTTATGTTGAACTCAAGAATATTTAACGTTAAGAATTTCATATTTAGGTTCCGTATTGAAACAAGATTTCTTTGATGTAAATCACAAGAATATGGTTTGGAAAGTATCAATCATCAAGTTCTGGAATGCATTATATTTAATTCTGCCCGTCACTAATCACAATCAAATTGGAAGGAGAAAATATATCATTAACACTTCCAAAATTACGATTATTTGCAACCTTACACTCAGATGGAAAGTGCGCCCGCTATACAAGTCGGTACGAGTGCGAAATGATACAAAGTTTTTAAATGTAACGTGCGCAAATAAAACGACTGCAGCTTTTATAACATATTAACACAAAAACGTGAAATTCCCAGTCTTCTATCCCTTTCAGACCTGAAAGAAAACTGGAGGTGTGAATTTTTGTTTGTACTTCAAGAACTGACTAAAATGCTCCTCAATACACATATTAATAGTTTATTTTACAAAATAAAAACTAACATCCGAAAAACAGGACCCACACAATTGTGCGTATCAAAATTCAAAACCTCGTATCACGTACGATGGCGTAGCTTCAAAATTTACGTTCACTAACCAATGTACACACTTCATTGAATATATTCCGGTATTCAGTAAAGCTTCTAGATTAATATAAACGCAGTAAATAAATACTTACTTTCGGCACTACTGCTTCCTGCCTTCTCGCCGATCAACTGTGCTTTTTAAACTCTTCTTCCTTCGCCCTGGCGGTCAAGCGCATACTAAAATCAATTGAAGTATACGCCACGTGTCCTGCACAATCACTGCAGTCCGGTGTAGCGCCGAAAAAACATCAAATACGGTCAGGGATAACTAAAATATGAACCCGCACAATTGTGCGTACTCGGTCTGAAAGGGATATTAGGATGAAAACAGTAATAGGCAATCCCAAATCCTCCCATGGCTTTATGTATGTAAGGTGCAACATCTGTTCTGGTCTCCATAACATAATCGTATACGATAATATTAAAATACTAAATTTGTGTGGTGTTACTTAAGAAAGAGCAGTTTTGATTCCTGCCTGAAAGCCCAGTGACTATACAGTGCTCTGAGGGAAATGCCGAAAACCTGTCCGGCGACACACTCGAAAAAATTTAAAAAAATAAACATCTAACCCTGAACATAATGTATATGTTTTGCAAGTACGAACATTTAACGAAACTCGTTCCGTCTTCAAATAGAGCTGTCGAAATGTGCTCTGTCTTCTTTCAATTGTGGGCACTCTCTGTTACATGATTTCCGAGGATTCTGTAAACAATACTATACGAATGCGATGCTAAGATGATCCCTTATGCAAGTTCACCACCGATCGCTTTTCCAGTACAGTACTTCTTCAAATTACCACAGTTTCCTCTTCAACACGCGTCACAGCTTTGCCACCCAAGGTCCCGCATTGAACTGCGAACATCTTAAGAACCTTGGTTCAAAACTTGGTCTCCACCTCACACGTTACGTTACAACATTAAAACATTAGACCACATGCAACAACACAGCCGTGATGTAACACCTGCTTCAAAGCTCTCAGAGGAACATTTTATGAAAATTGAATGTTGTACTTGTGGTCAAAAAGCGACACAATCTTTACTCAATGAAAATATTCATTATACTTCTAGTCAATAAGTGATATCATTTAATGAAAAAAGTGACTTTAAAAGTCGAACCCTTGACTACCAAGTTCAACTCGGACGTAAACAAACGTTTTAAAGTGTTATATGTATTCCTAAAAACTATGTTTGTCGAGTTCTTAACTCGTGTCTGTACAATCAGATTGCCATTTTAATTCACCTTCCATGTGTTGTTCCGATAATGACTGTCTAATTCTGAACTTGTGATTGAAAATCTATTCACTATTACTCATATTTAAGCATAATGTTATAATATTTCATGTATTGTGTATGTTTGTATATATGTACCTATGCTTGTTCTCACATTTTGGCTTAAGATGACGCTAAACAGGTGGCACAGAGACGTGGTGACCTCATCGCCCAGTGGGCAACCACTGCAATCAGCCTCCCGAGTATTGGCGGGTAAACCATAGACTCAACTGATATGAGGAAATGCGTGTCAGGCATCGACCATCTGTCCGACTCGTTGGCTGAATGGTCAGCGTTCTGGCCTTCGGTTCAGAGGGTCCCGGGTTCGATTCCCGGCCGGGTCGGGGATTTTAACTTTAATTGGTTAATTCCAATGGCCCGGGGGCTGGGTGTTTGTGCTGTCCCCAACATCCCTGCAACTCACACACCACACATAACACTATCCTCCACCACAATAACACGCAGTTACCTACAAATGGCAGATGCCGCCCACCCTCATCGGAGGGTCTGCCTTGCAAGGGCTGCACTCGGCTAGAAATAGCCACACGAAATTATATATTATATCGACCATCTAGTGCATAACAAAGTATCGACGCGAAGAGCCAAGGTAGGCCTAACAAGCCAGTGGTAGTGTCTTTGAATTGCTTTCAACAATCAAACGAGCCTCGGATGGAGATAAAAAATAATACCGAAATTGACAAAATCTTCGAGCAGATCTGGCGGGTATGATGGCCAATATGGCTCCAATGAAAAACAGATATGTCCGAAGAACAATGTAAGAATTGAGACTATGAATATTTTGACCCTGACTGGAAAAACTGAAGAACGTATCGATATGATGAAGAGGAAAAATCTATCCATATTGGGAATGAGTGAAACAAAATGGAGAAAGGCAGGTAGCAAGATTCTCAGAAATGGCTACAAATTAGTATGGAGTAGACGTGAGGAAGAGGCCAGAAATGGTGTAGCTTTCCTGATAATAAAAGACATGGACGCCATTACTGAAGTATCCTATAAGAATGATAGGATCATTAAATTATCTATGAAGCTAGAGTCCACAAATTACATGGTAGTGGTGGTAAATGCACCACAGGTTGGATGCAGTGCTCAAGATAAGGAACAAATCTGTCAAGATCTAGAAGAAAAGGTCATCATCATTGGGGACTTACATGCACAAGTTGGGACAGACAGACTTGGTTATGAAGAAATCATTGGACCACATGGGTTTGGGAACAGAAATGCAGAAGGCAAACAACTGCTTGATTTGTGCAGCAGATATGGATTGATGATCAAAAATACCTTCTTCCAAAAATAAGACAGCCACAAGATAAGATATAGCTGGGATGGAAAACATAAGTCTCTCGTTGACTATATCATCACTAACAAAGGAGGAGGGAAATATGTAACTGATGTAAAAGTTATCCCCAGTGAGAGTATGGACAGTGATCATAGATTATTTATTGCAGACCTAAATCATGTGGCTAACACAACCCCGAAGAAAAGATAAAGAAAATGTAAAGTGAAGACTTGGAAATTAGAAGAAGCCAGGCTGAAGGAAGAATATAAAATAAGGATACAGAGACACTTTACAGAAGGGGAAATTAATACAGTAGAAGAAGAATGGAAAATTTTTAAAGATACTTTTGTGGGCAAAGCTGAAGGCCTACGTGGAGTAACAGGATCGACCATGAAAGAAAAAGAGACACCTTGGTGGAATGACAAAGTCAGATTGGCTATAAAAGAGAGAAATTGGGCAAGAAAGATGCTAGACAAAGAAAAGCAAAGAGGTTCACAAGATCCAGGTGGCCAAGAAACGATAAACTACAGGAAATCTACAGGGTAAAAAACATACAGCTAAGAGGATAGTAAAAGAAGAGAAAGAGAAAAAATGGAATGAGTTTGCGGAACAGTTGGAAGAGGACAGCAGGGGAAACAAGTAACTTCTTTACAGAGTAATTAAAAACAAGCGAAATAACTTAGAAGACACCAAGGTAATAGAGCAGGACAATGGATCAGTAGTACGAGAGGAAGATGGAATCAGGAGAAAATTAAAGACCTTCTTTGACAAGCTCTTGAATGGAGAGGCATCAAATGTAATTCAAAACAGAGAAGAATATGGAAAAAGTGATAAGCCCAGTAAAAATATGGAGCCACCAAACACATGGCTGGAGATAGAGAAGAGCCTTAAAATAATGAAGAAAGGGTAAGCTGCAGGAATAGATGAGTTACGTGTGGACAAGTTGAGACCAGGAGGAGCCCCAGCAATCCATTACCTATATAGACTATTACATGTAGTATGACAGCACAATACCATCCCAGAAGACTGGAAGAAAGGTATAATTGCACCTATATTCAAGAAAGGCAGCAGACGAAATTGTGGCATCACTCTACTCTCACATGGACTAAAACTTCTAGAGGATAGATTACGAGAAATTGTAGAACCACATTTAGAAGGGGAATAATATGGCTTTAGGCTGGAAGATCAACAACAAATCTTATATTTGCTGTCAGGATGCTAATGGAAAAACATTTGGAAAAAGAAAAGCCCTTATATCTACTGTTCCTTAACATCGAAAAGGCCTATGACAGCATACCAAAGGATCTTATTTGGGAGTGCCTGAGAAAGCTCAAAGTTCCATATAGTTTAATTTCTAAAGTTAAGGTGCTTTACAAGAAAACCAGAAGCTGTGTACAAGTCAGTTCTGGACTGTCAGACTGGTTTGAGACAAAAAGGGGAGTACAACAAGGTAGTGCTTTGTCGCCCCCATTATTTATCATTGTAACGGATACCATATTAAAGGCGCTAAAAGAATAGGGGCAACAAGACTTAAAAGCATTTGCATATGATCGTAATTCGGGGTAACTCTGAGAAAGATGTGGAAGAGAGACTGCAGGGGTGGAGTCAGGAGTTTGAGAGATATGGATTAAACATCAACAGGGCTAAAACAGTGGTGTTGAAGGTACAGAAGGGTGACAATCAGCCAGAAATCATGCTAAATGGCAGTAAGCTGACAGTGTCACGGAATTTAAGTACAGTAGAAGTTTGTTATAGCGAGTATGGCATGTAACGAGAACCCCGTTATAACGACAATTTTTTGCGGTCCCTTCAAAATTCCTATATTACACTGTGTATTATCCTTCGGTTACAGTGAGAGCCCAATCACTGACGCATCCATTATTACGAGCGATTAAGCACGTACGAATTTTTCCGTTTCTGATATTTATGCACCCCAGCGATTATGTTGCATGCGATTGATTACCTTCAGTATCGTTTCCTCGTTATGTCCACTAGCGATTTCTCTTGTCGACATTTGAAGGCGATGTAATAGACAAGAAAAATGTTCCACCGATCAATACATTTATTGTGAATGAATTATTGCACTAGTACCGGTTTCGGCCCATCTTGGCCATCATCAGCTAGCACACAAATTTACAGTCATTAGACAAAATTACAAAGATGTTACGTTAGAGCATTTGGATGTCTAATGAAAAATGGAAGTAAAATATATTGCAGTATGTTGCGTTAAAATATCTCTGATTAAAAGTGGTGATGGTTATAATAAACTAAAACCTATTGATTGAGCATGGACATGAGTACATAAACACATTAAAATATATATGCCACATCATAAGACACTAAAAAATATAGCACGTTAAACACATTAAAACATGGTATATTTAAAAAGTCTATTAAAATTTGAGTTCATGTTGCGTTGCATTCATTCTTCAATCCTCTTGTAGTTCTTGTGTTGATTAAGTTGTATTAGGTGAATAGATATTACTCCTGAAGCGAGAAGAATGGTGGTATTAAGAAGGGGAATTTGGAGAGGATTAAACGGTTGGATCCCTAAAGGAGGCCAAAGTCTCCCTAACTCAATACTGGGTGAAAGACTTCTATGAAAAAAAAGCTCATTTGAAGGAGATAAAGAAAAATACTTCAGAGATAACAAATAAAATTATACCTCATCGTAATCCCTTACTTACTGGTAAGGTATGAAGGCCTTGATATGTTCCTTCTCGCGTAATATCACGTCATCATTGAATTATACTTAGAGTAACTAAAGTTAAACCTAAAAATAAAAGGGAATTGTCGTATTGATGGAATCACTTAATTGTTCCTATAGTAGATATTCACCTAATACAACTTAATCAACACAAGAACTACAAGAGGATTGAAGAATGAATGCAACGCAACATGAACTCAAATTTTAATAGACGTTTTTAAATATACCATGTTTTAATGTGTTTAATGTGCTATATTTTTTAGTGTCTTATGATGTGGCATATATATTTTAATGTGTTTATGTACTCATGTCCATGCTCAATCAATAGGTTTTAGTTTATTATAACCATCACCACTTTTAATCAGAGATATTTTAACGCAACATACTGCAATATATTTTGCTTCCATTTTTCATTAGACATCCGGATGCTCCAACGTAACATCTTTGTAATTTTGTCTAATGACTGTAAATTTGTGTGCTAGCTGATGATGGCCAAGATGGGCCGAAACTGGTACTAGTGCAATAATTCATTCACAATAAATGTATTGATCGGTGGAACATTTTTCTTGCCTATTACATTGAATCCAATCAATACAGAATATGAAACTTATAAATAATAATTCGAAGACGACGTCGGAGTCGATTAGTAATAACCGTCAACTACTGTTCCGTAAAGAAAATTTGAAATGAAAGAGAACATATTTTCGTTATAAATGCATAAATAACGTGTCCAATAACAGTTGTTATGATTGACTAAACGATCGCTTAATTTTAATGCTAAATACTGCAATTAAGTAAGCATGGGATACACCTGGAGAGATATGGCAGAGTGCATAATTGATATCAGAGGTTAGTTTATATTTTCTCGTGTCTGGTTAAATTAGGGAAAGGCTGTTATCATGGAAATTTATAGCGAGAAGGTTGTGTGTCTACTGGCGCTTGAAGTGTGTTTTCATCATACGTATAGTACGGTTAAGTTAGGATAGGTGATGCTGTTTGAATAAGAAAACTGAAACATTTGCCACAACATGCGATCGATCATCTTCGGTACGGTATAGTTTTCTCACTATGTGCATTTGCGAGCTCTCTCGTCAACATTCGAAGGGGATGTCGGAGTCGATTAGTAATACCCGTCGACTGCTGTTCTCTAAAGAAAATTCGAAATTAAAGAGAGTAACACGTTTTGGTAATAAATGCGTAAATCACGTGACCGATAGCAGTTGTTAACTCGTTAAAAATAAAGGCTAAAATAAATGATCTCTTAATTTTAATGTTATATATTGAAATTAAGTAAGAATGCGATACACCTCAAGATACGGCAGAGTACATCACTGATTTCAGAGGATAGTTCATATTTTCTCGCGTTTAGTTAAATTTCAGAAAGGCTCACTTTAAACTTTTAGCGAGGAAGTTATCAGTTTTCATGATACATACACTATACGGTTAGGTTATGTGATGCCGCTTGAAGACGAAAACTGAAGTGTTTGGCAGAGAAACCTCTGGAGTGATACCGTATTCCTCCGAATCCAAGACGACGGTTTTTTTCTCAGAATCTCACGCGAGAAATAAAGGGTTGTCTTGCATTCGCGGCCTAAAGGTTAATGGATACCACTGGCAACTACCGTGGTAACCACGCTGCTTCTTTTCACAAGCGCGCGCACGCACACACAAAACTCGTTGACAATAAACAACCCCCTCTTTATTATACATCGCTAGCCACAACAACCGGTTGTACAGTGCCTGTGTGTAACGTCACTGTATCTCAGGATATCGTGAAGAGAGAATGACATTCTATTAGCCTCTACAAAAACGTTTCTCAAATCTGCAGAATGGCATCAAAACATGCGACCCTTCGAATTCTCAGAAAGGTCACGGCTACTCAGTGGCAGAGTTATAATGCGTCTACTGTACCTGACACTAGTAAACGTAAGTTTTATAGAGAGCAGGAATATTTTCGTGATGGATAGTCGTACTGGTATTGTAAAGATATGTGGAACAGGTAGGGCCTATTGACGGCAAATTTTCAAAGGATTCTCATTGATATTATGATGCCAATTTTAAGTTAGTGGTTATTAAACACTCGGAAATGTAGAATAATTGTGCAGCCACAAGAAAATACGGCATAGGCCTAACTAAAGCCAATATTTGGGGTTAGCGTGAAGACAAGGCAGCTAAAAAAAAGCGTACTGTACAAAAAATGCACTCATTAGTCCGCAACAAGGACGCTAAGAAGTCGAAGACGAAATTGTGAGTTATGTGCAAAAAAATGCAAGGGCGGAATGGCCATACCGTGACGCAATAAACTCATTCGTTGAGCTTCAACGACCGCGATTAGGCCCATACATCGCTAGCCGCTGAAGTTGGCTGAACCCGGCAAGCGAGACGTGCGTGTAGCGGTAGCCGGTTATATCTGATGATTTGTAAAAGTAAACAGTTTTATAGACAGGAAGAATATTTTGCTGATGGATCATCGTATTGTAGAGCGCATAGAATAGGTATTACCAGCAAATTTTCAACGGGTTCTCTTCGGTGTTATGATGCCAATTTTAAGCTGTTAATGGCCATTAAACCCACAGAAATAATGAATAATTGTGCAGCCGCAAAAAAAATACTGCATGACGAAAGCCAGTGTTCGGCATCTAAAAATGCGTACTGCACCAAAAAGGCATTCATGTGATTTTACAAAGCACTTTTTGAGCTTGATTTAAATTTTTTGAAGGGGAAAGTAGAGTTTGTCTTGGATTTGGAGAAATACGGTACTATAATTTTTCAGAATGAAATTAAACGTACACTTTCACATAGTATCGGATTTCGAAAAATAACAAGTAAGCCGTACTGTGGATATCGTCAGCGGAAACACAAGTTTTTAACAAGCTTCTTGTTGTTTCATACCAAAATTAATGTGTATGGGGGGTTATCTGACTTTTATACAAAAATTGGTTATAACGACAATCCGCTATAGCGAGTAAATTTTTTGATGTTATGAATTCTCACTATAACGGACTTCTACTGTACTTGGGTAGTATAATGTCAAAGGATAACTTAGCTAAATATGAAGTACACAGTCGAATCAGCAAAGCAATACATTTTTACCTCCAAGTAAGACAGCTACTATGGGATAAACAAGTACCACTCAAAACCAAGATGACACTGCATAAATCATACTACACCTGTATCCTCACATGCAGCCTGGAAACTGCTACATTAACAAGAAAGGACAACTAGAAACTCCAAGCAGCAGAAATGAATTTCCTACATACAATGATCCAGAAGACCAGGAGGGATAAAATCAGGAATGAAAAAGTCAGAGAAGATGTAGGAGTAGAAGACTCCTTACTCCAGAAGATCCAAAAGGCAAGACTGAAGTAAAAAGAATGAGTGCCAACGGGTCTACAAGAAAGGAGTAAGAAAGAGGAATAAGGGGAAAGAGACCAGTAGGCAGACCTACAAAAAATAGACAAACTTAGTGAAGAAGGATGTAGAGGAGAGAGGTCAGGATTGGGAGCGGATTGTGAATGAAGAATGATTCACGGACCGAACAAAATGGAAGGGGCTCGTATACCACACCTGGGAAACTGGAGTTGGTCAACGATGATGATGATGATGATGATGATGATGATGACGCTAAACAGTGTTGAAACTAGTCCCTAATAAATATGTTGTAACTTAACCATTTTAACAATCATTTGTAATGAAAAGGTGGACCATTTAAGTTACCTCTCTTACATTCTCAGTTCAATATGGATATAAGATGATATTCTTAAATTTAAATGTCCCATTCTTCATGTGTACTGTTTTTTCTATTACTCGAAATTCGGTTACACAAATTTCTCACTTTCTAGAAGCAATCATTTCCTCCCTTGAAGCAAAAGACACTCTGCAACTCGAATTTTGTGCAATATTAACTGTGCAACACGGCATTTATGGTTTGTGAGGAACAAGTAGGGAAAAGGATACAGTGATGCTGGGAGCTAATATGACGGGAACTAATTAACTAAAACTCCTAGTGATCGAAAAATTGGCGAATCCTCACAGTTTCTCAGACGTGAATTAATTACTGGTCACGTACGAAAGCAACCCCCGAAGTTGCGGATAACAAGCTCCATTTATGAATCTCGGCTACGTGGTTTGGCGAGAAGTTTCAACATGAAGGGAGGAAAGTTTAGCCATAACAGAAGAGACTAACGGATTTCTCCAAACTGAGGTATGTTTCTTGTTTCACTACTGTATGTACTGTATACTATCTTCTAAAAAGTTACTATGATAAGGTATAATAATTAGAGTTCACGGTTCATAGCATTTAAAAATCAGCGATTTAGCGTACTGATTTTCAAATTTAGCATTTTGTAGCAAATTGGTTAAAAATAGCCATAATTTCCAAAATTGCACATACAACAGTTGGGAGTAAAATCATACTGTTTAATTACACATTGCTCGTCATGCAGTTTTGAATGCACTATGGAAAATAAGGCAAACATCAATATAAGACTGCAAGAAGTATTAAAAAAACACACACACGAATATGCATATTTACAAATTTACAAACACAATTTCAAAGTGAAAAATACTATTCTGAACGTATTCATTTATCACAGTATAACAGACCTAAAAGAAAGAGGAATTTCGATGATGATTGAAGTACAACATGCTAATTGTTTGAAGGGTGTCCTCCTTCATTCAAGACTGCCTATCAGTTACAATCATGTTGTACTTGCCAGAAAAAAACCTCTCTACACTGACACTGTTCATAGGGGCCCAAATGCACTGCAGTGCTGCCGAGGCAAAGGAAGGAAACTTTAACCTAAGTGTCATCAACATTTGAAGAGTTTTAGTGTTTTTTTCCATGTTCTGCAGCATCTGTTGGTGATAAGCCCCACAGCCCTCGAAAAACTGATCAACAGTGACACTTCTAAAATATGACAACTTATGCTTCAAAGACACAAGTGATTTGGGTTCCAGAGCACTGTTTTGTCTTGCAACTACAGGATGAAATAAATTGCACATTTTATTGAAAAACACGTTAGTATTACTGACATGTGTTTCGAGAGCTTAGTTATGCATTTAAGCATACACTGCTTAAATTGCACCTTTATTTCCTCTTTCTTCATACTGTTTGCCAAATAAACTTGTTGTTCTGCAGTTGGTGTGATCTCCTGAATAGAACAGCAAAGACACGTCTGCCTCAGTTGTTCGACGTCTCATCTGCGATTACTGCAATAGGCTTCCCGTCCAATGCAGTATTCACCTCTCCCCTTGCTGAATCTCCGCAATGTGGAACATAATCTCTACCTCGAGGCAGATCTCTTGATCCTGGGACGTACCTATGGGGCCAATAAAATTTCGTTAAACATGCTCATAATAATAATAATAATAATAATAATAATAATAATAATAATAATAATAATAATAATAATAATAATAATAAAGTTTAGAGGTAAGGACAAATACTAAACATATGGTGTAGTGCTGGTCTAGTGAATCACTGAACGAGTTTTGAAGCTTTGCCCCCTATAAACTTCCAGTTATGTACACAAAAAGAAGCTATTATTTTACATCCTAGATGATCTATTAAAATGTAACATTTTAAAATAACGTCAATCCACGTTTGTTTGGGTTTTTGGTCGAAAATTTGAATAACCTATTTTAAACTTAAATACCACGTGGAGTTGTCATATTAGGAAACATGCATTCACATGGTTTTTGGTTGAAAGTTTAAGAGCCCTAACCTAAAAATCAACAAGGCTGTATAGCAATCGTAACACTTCAAAACAACCATCCACACGGTTCTTTTTGGTGGGATGAGGGGGGATACAGGCTAGCTTATGAATATTTCACAGTAAGGCAGGCTGTACCACTCAAGATAGTGTAAATGTATTTTAAACACAAATATAAATAACATCCAAAAATATATCTGAAATCGGCACTTACTCTTCAAGGTAGTCTCGGAAAGCAGCATGGTCCAGCTTGTGGATGGGGATATTAGTCTGAAGGCACATCTTCACAGTATCGTCAGTGAAGTTTGTTTCTCGCTTTTTGCTCTTTTTGTCTTTCTATCCATTTCTGCTATTGTGGCTTGACGCTTGAAGCCACGCTGTTCACATATTGGTTGGGAAAAAAATCGCTCTTTTAGTTTCTGCTTTTGTGTTGTTTATACACAATAACTTTCTTCTTCCATTTAAGTCTTTGATTGCCAAATCGGTACATCGATATATTTGCATCGCTTACAAAAAAATGTTCCGATTTGTAACACTTAGCACGCTGTTTGATTGCCACTTTGCTTCTACCTATGGCTACCAGACAATAAATCACTATCGTACTTCAAAAGAGAACTACTACTCAATACCTATGTCAAGAATAACAGACTATGATCAAGGGTCAATGCAAAGTGAATGAACGCATGTGCCTAGTTATATTAAGCTGTCTGATTGGTTGTTCTTTGCACTGCTCTTTGACCGTTGAAAGATATTTGACACATTGAAAACTTTAAAACGCCATAATAATTCTTCCCCCTGAAATATATATCTTATTTTTATGAAAATGCATAGCTGTTAAAAAAATATATGTTTATTTTGCATAAAACTGAGAATTTCGCATCTATTTTGCATAAATTGTATAATTTTGCATTTTGAATCAATTTCGCATTTTATCGCTAATTCAAAATCACTAAAAACCACTCGCAGGGGTCATATAAGATGAAGGCACATACACTGACAAAGTTTCAACATATTTCACATTTATCACAAATGCTAAAAACCACAAACTCTAGTTATAATTAAAGTGATGTCATAAAATGGAGTTAGTTTGTATATTTTTAAATACTGTTGATAATAATGTATTCAGTATAAGCTCATAGATACGTATGATTCAATTATGAGCTATACATGCTCAAACACGGTATTCTCTATATCTTGAAATTTTGCTAACTCGAAATAAATTTTAGCTCCCGGGGTGATTCGAGATATCGAGGTTCCACTGTATTAAACATAATTTTGCTTGGGATGGGACCTGTTCCCTTGAAAGCCATTGAAAATGAAAACCTACAACCTGTTTTCCAGTCACTGACCGGATCAGGGATGGAATGAATGAAGCAGATATAGGCTTTTAGTACAATGGGGTCGCCACTCCCAAAGTGATTTATTAATGACTGATAGATGCTATGAAATGAGAATGGAGTGTGTTGCCGGAATGAAAGATGACAGGGAAAACCGGAGTACCCGGAGAAAAACCTGTCCCGCCTCCGCTTTGTCCAGCACAAATCTCACATGGAGTGACTGGGATTTGAACCACGGTATCCAGCGGTGAGAGGCCGACGCGCTGCCGTCTGAACCACGGAGGTTGAAAGCCATTATTTTAGTCTATTCTACAGAGAGAATCATATTAAATTCTGAAGAAACATTACTAAGATTAAATACTGATCTTTGTAAGTCATCTTCTGTCAAAGTAAAAAAATGCAAAATCACCAGCAAAGAGAATGGCATCTAAATATTCGAGGTGTCTATTGACTGGTATTGAACCATGATCTTCCTTCCTCCAAGTTTCCATTATTGCATTCATCATCATCATCATCATCATCATCATCATCATCATCATTTTCCCTTATCCAGCTCCTGCCGGATCGGGGTATTTATGGCACTTTTCCATCTTCCTCTTTCCTTCCACCATTCCTCTTCCATGATCTTGTGCCAGTCTAAATTTTGTCTTCTTATGCCGCTCTTCACTAATTCAATCTACCTTGTTCTAGGTCTTCCTCTTGCTCTCTTACCCTCACACTTCGCCCCCAGCATCTGTCTTGGAATTCTATTCTCCTCCATCTTCTTTACAAGTCCAAACCACCTTAGTTTAGTCTATTCTATTGAGACAATCATATTAAATTCTGAAGAAACACTACGAAGATTAAATACTGATCTTTGTAGCTCATCTTCTGTCAAACCCAAAAATGCAACATCACCAGCAAAGAGAATGTCATTCATATAAATGATAAAAAGTAGAGGAGAAAGTCTACAGTCTTATCTCATGCCTTCATTCATTTTTCCTGTCTTTATATGTTTTAAATCAATAATTGAAAGACTCACCAAGAGTTAAAACAGTGAACTGATCTCCAGCCGTAGTGCCATCCACCTCAGTCCCGCCACTACTATCAGAGCGGCTGAAGAACGGTGTCGAGGAAGGCGCAGGAGAGTGGCGCTGCCTAAGCCAATGTGACATGTGACTGCTAAGTTCTGACGAACGCTCGCTCGAACTTCCACTTGTCTGGCATAGGAAGGCTAACAACTTCCCCCTCTCTCCACAGGACAGTTCCGAACTCTGTAACAGGCTGCACTGGGCAAGACCAACATATCTTAGAATGAAACTCTCAAATAGTGCATTTATCAAGATAAGCAAAGGAACTAAATGATCAAATCACAAACTAAGCTATTACATTCATATTACACACGCATTTGATAGATAAAATCATACATTTATAGTGTCTCAAAGAAGAGGGTGTTTGCTACAGAGAGTATCTTGAAATATAGGAATTTCAATTTGAATTCCAAAATAATTTCATGTACAGTGAATGAGTTATTTTAGTCTTAGAGTCACTGGCTGATGACTCGTTTGAAGAGACAAAAATTGCAGTGTAAGGAGTGCCTAGTGATGTCTTCCCCATAGAAAACACGAATACAGTTAAACTGATGCTGTCACGGCCTATACATATAAACATGATAAAAAGCTTTGGGCTTTTGCATGTCAGAAAACAAGGTGAAATTCTTTATGTTTCGCAGAGAACTTTGCTCCACGTCTTCGACAGAAAATCTCATCTGTTCTCGAGCAAGACTTCTCTAATAATGAAGTTGTGAATTTAAGAATGTTTTACCACTGGTCTATAAAGTTCAGTTCTTATGTGCTTCGACTTGACTTTTGAGCACTCCCTTTTGGTGGAGGTTAAGTGAATTAAATTATGCTCTAGTTCCGGTTACCAGTGTTGTCGATCTGTTTGCTGAAACCACGTGCTATAAGTTGTGTGTTGTAGTGTGCTCAGTTCTTTTCGCGGTCTTTATCAGTTTACTCGGTCATTCTTGACAAAGCACCAACAATGGCGGCTAGAAATAATGAGTTGACTGAATAGTTGAAGGAGTGTAATGTTTTGATTCACGATGACATGAAGAAGGGGGTATTTCATGCATCTTGTGAAACAAAACAAGCCCTAGTACCCAGTTTACGTGGCGGATGAAATAGTCAGGAGGCATGGACATAAAGTTGTTCGCCTTCTTTCATACCTTTGCCATGTTAATGCCATAGAACTGATTTGGGTCCAAGTGAAGGATTATGTAGCTGCGAATAACCGACTCTTCACAGTTTCGAAGTTGAAAGACGACTTTGGGAAGCCGTAGGCCGTGTAAGTGCGGAAGACTGGAGCAAGGTTGTGAGAGACAATCCGAGATAACTGAAGCTTGGAAGAGGGAAAGTATCAAGCGACAGTGAAACCTCAACAGACGATGACAATGCCTATAGTGACTCAGAAATGAGTGGGTGTATTCCTTTTATAGGATTCTTTCCTTCCTTAGGAAAAACTGAATCTATCTAGATGGTGAGTAGAAATTTCATTTAATTTTCTCACGTTGTATCTGTTTGAGCATTGATCTATTTTTGTCTTATAGCCTTATCCTAAACACGTTATGTGTTAATTGTCAATCTTACGTGAGTTATGCATGTTGCTACAAAGAATAACCGATTCTGTACTTATATTTGAGCATATATATCTCCGTTAGTGTTGTGTGTCATGAATCAGCTGTTTGTACTTGTAACAATTTGGCACCAATGTCAGATTTCTGGTTAACTGTCAATTTGAAATTCATAGAAACAGAACTATAGTAAGTAGTACTCTCATTAATCACTAGATGGCTCACTGTGCACAAGCTTTCCAAGCTCCAATTAAGATGTGTTTTTGTTCCATTATATGTGCATGCAAGGTAAACAGCAAGGTCATCAGGAACGAACGAGGTAGAAATAATATTACATAAAAAGTGCAATGAAAGACTGACAGGATAGAAGAACAGAAGAGAGCTGAAAATGGAAAGAAAAGTGTGTAGCGGAAAAAACGAGAAAAATGAGTGAGAGTCAGGTGGGGGGGAAGGAGGACGAACACAACGAAGTTGAAGAGATGGGAGTGAAAAGAACTACCACTTCCTATAGACCAACCGCAAAGCATTCTTAAATTCAAAACATTATTACAGAAGTCTTGCTCGTGAACAGAAGAGATTTTCTTCTGAAGACACGGAGTGAAGTTCTCTGCAAAACATAAAGAATTTCACCTTGTTTCCTGACGAGACAAAAATCCAAAGCTTATTATCATGTCAACATGAATATAGTTAAATCCAAAAGTGATATCTGTAAAGCTTAGTGACATACCACCCTGTAACAGTTTTCTAAATCCACCTGTTAGAATGAAGGCCTCCAAGTATAAATGTAACAAGGAAGATTTTTCACAATTTTTTTTTTTACAATGTTTCCTTTCAAACCTACCATGGAGATAGGAATTCTTCAGTTTACTGACTCCTGGACTGAGTATGGTAACGAAGATGGTACATCAACACCTCATATTCCAGATAACACAGATTTTTTTGTACAAAATATAGAACCCGATTTATTTGGTTTATCCACACTGATAACCGTAAAACGAGGCGATGCCAATTGGGTGGTGTGAATCTGATCATTTATCTATTTTTTAACAATAGGAAATGTTGGCGCGGCACCAAAACAACAGTCCCATAGCTGATCACTCTTTTGAATGCTGTATGAACTGGTCCAAAATAATGGTAAGTTATAGCGCACAGTACCAACAAATGCCATTTTCAGCAAATGTTCCTAATGCATGTTGCACTCATGAAGTAAAGACATCAATCAGATAACTTCTGCTGCCAACAAGTACCTGAGATTTTTAAATGACAGAGTCGTCGTCGTCATCATTTTCATTTCCCCTTGTCCAGCTCCTGCCAGGTTGGGGTGTTGATGGTATACCATCACCCATATTTAGGCTATTGTTACGATGGGGTCGCCACTCCAAAGGCATTTTAGAGCTACTGCCAGCAATTTATCAGGCTGCCCCTTAAATAGGGAACAGATGCCCTTGCAGCCCTCCGCAACATGGGAAACAAATGCTGCTGATGAATATGTACCCATACTATTCCCTGAGTAATAGGCTGTAGATTCCGTTGAGGTCTTCACTCTTAACCCTGAGCTGGGACCCTTACCAGTACTCCACACCGGGTCAGTGTGCTCTGGGACTCGCATAGGCAAGGGCGCCATTCCCTGGGCAGGGCTGCCTCCGAAGAGAGTCCCACCTGCTACCGTATTTATGACAGAGTACCAAGGAAAAATATGATCAACATACTGGGGGACTATGGGATTAAGGGTAGATTATTAAAATTATATTGACAATTGGGTTGCAATGAGAATTTATGATAGAACGAGTTCTTGTTAAAGGTACTTACACGGGTTAGACAATGCTGTAATCCTTCACCTTTGTTGTTCATAATTTACATGGATCTGCTGGAAGGTAAAAAGTGGCAGGGAGAGATTCAGTTAGGCGAAAATGTGGTAAGCAGTCTGACCTATGCTGACAACTTGGCCTTAATGGCAGATTGTGCTGAAAACTTGCAGATATCTTGGTACTTGAAAATAGGTAAGGTATGGTATGGTATGGTATGAAAATTAGCCTTTCCAAGACTAAATTGATGTCAGTAGTCCACCCACTACCCTTTGCTAATGAGGACATTAATTGTGGACTGTTCGAAACTGGCGAAAGACAGCCAGGAACTGAACCCAGGCCTCTTATACAAATGAATACAGCATAAAAGGCAAGAACCCAAGACAGAAATAGGTTTAAATAGATTGGGGTTCATTATCATAAAACTGGCTGAAGCAAATATGAGATCAGCATGTAACAAACAAGAGGATTTTAATAAAAAGTCCATTTGAGGAATAAAATATTAAGACCACTAGGTGTGGCACAGTAAGTAAGAAATCCAGGAGAAATGAATGTCAGATTGGGGATACAAAGCTGGAACAGGTAGATAATTTCAAGTACTTAGGATGTGTGTTCCCCCAGGATGGTAGAATAGTATGATCTACCCTTCCAGCCTACAAATTGGGCGCCGGCTGTTCATCCCAGGGTCGAATACGGGTGATCTCAGGTGATATTCCAAAATTTAAAAAACTAACTTAAATTAATAAGCAGGAAAGATAAAGAGTAAAATAAAGATTATGAATGAGAACTCTCTGCAAAACTAATTTTATTCAAAACTTTGCAAGTACGACAGAAAAAGATAAAGCACTATATAAAATAATATAAATCACTGTTAAAAATTCACAAGGTCAATTGACATGAAAGTCCACTAATAATCCATTCAGATAATGAATAATTCTGTTATATCTTCCAAGTGTTATTGTTCAATGCATCACTTATTGCATAAGTTTAGCTGGTTGTTTTAATCTCATTTCCACTCATCAGTTCTTTGACACAATACAACACACCCTCACAATCTTGAAATCCCAGAGAAAATTACTCATTGAGTGGTTTAAGGTTTGTTTATATTACTTTAGTAATACATCTTCACTGTCGGTTCACAAAAAGATTACCGATGTAAATCATTACAAATCACAGTTTGTTTGCCCTCTTGTTGGGTTTCATTATTCAAATTGTTAACATCATTATTCCAAAACATAGTCCGACTCGTTGGCTGAATGGTCGGCATACTGGCCTTCAGTTCAGAGGGTCCTGGGTTCGATTCCCGGCCGGGTTGGGGATTTTAATCGCTTCTGATTAGTTTTTCTGGCTCGGGGACTGGATGTTTGTGTCCGTCCCAACACTCTCCTCTTCATATTCAGACAACATACCACACTACCAACCACCACAGAAACACGCACTAGTGATTACATCCTTCCATATAGGGTTGGTGTCAGGAAGGGTATCTGACTGTAAAACAGAGCCAAATCCACATGTGCGACGCAGTTCGCACTCGCGACCCCACAGGTGTGGGAAAAAGCGGTAGGAAAGGAAGATTCCAAAACATAATTGACCTGTGTTATCCTTTTAAAATTAAATCATCATTTTGTCAAATCATCCTAAGATTTACTAACGCAAACCAAACACAGACTGAACGAGTATATCTGATCTAATTCACTGACATGAGTAGATCCAACTAAAAATTCAATCACATAAACACAACTAGCTGTCTAATTACTAAATTTCACCAGGAAAAAAATTCATGTTAACAAAATTGCACTAATAATAAATCTGTAGCGAAGGGCTCTATGTGATATAAACAAACAAATCCCCAAAAACTTATAACTACACTGGCTTTACTGAAGTGGGAATGGAACTCCTGCCTCAAAGACATTGCAACCACATGGAACTGAGTCCACAAACAACAAATTACCACACCCACAAAACAGAATCTGTGTGTTGTCAAACACACATACAAGAAATATAAACCACACATGTAAACAAATAATCCATGATGACAACCATCAGTAAAAACCCAAGTCTAGTAACCTGGTCGAGAATCAAAGCAATGTCCCTCAAGATATCCTATTACAGCATAGGCCCTACCTGAAATGCCCTGATTTCTAACCAAAATGATGTTCAGATGACTTTAAATTAAATAAACTTGTGCTGTGGTTCTACTGAATCAATTGGAACTGTTTATGAAATAACGTCGTTAGAATTCTTCAATAACTCTATATCTCAACAAGATATAACCTTTCACAGTCAGACACGGTCGCGAGGAGGGTCATATACTTGAGAGTAAACATTTATCTTTCAGCACTATCTTGACGTAACACACGTCTGCATTTTCTCTCGCCGTCTCCTTAACAAGGCAAGTACATATTCACTCTTTCTTCAGAATACCTTCTCATTTGGCCTATCTCTGACTCTCTAACAACTTCCACTGGTTCAATATCTCACCAGGATTAACATAATATTTCTCAAATCACCATAATCCGGAATACACAATTTCTTCCCTCTATTGTAGGTCTCATAGTATCTTATCTCATGTCTCTCATTTATTTGTCTCCCCCTCACTACTGTTCTGATGTTTAAAATCCTATCTCAACATGTCCCTAAATAAATCACATAAAGAAACATCGCAAAACATGGATTACCTCACAGCACAGATCTTTATCTCAACCAAAATCAAATCATCTATTCACATTTGAAGACTCTAAATATAAGCTGTAATATTCGTTGACAGTTACTAGTTCAAGTCCGCAGCACAACACTGATGGGTTTTCTCGAAGAACAAAATCCACATACAACATGTCAATACATTAACATGCACACGTAAACTACTATAAATATACATAATGCCATCTAATCTTTATCTCCACAACATTAACACACGCTGATTTCATTAACACAGAAGATGGTCTCAACACATGCTCAGGAACATACTTTGAAGATAAAATTAACACCATTACTCTAGAACTACTTACACAAAAATAAACACCCTCAAGGCATTAGTACCACAAAATAACTTACTCTACCCTACCTGACGTTTGCTGCATAATTAATTCAGATAAATTCAAATACTACATGCAATAAATGACTATATACAAATTTACATGATAACTCGCTGTTATTGTTCACAGATTAAATTAAATCAGATTTACTCATCCTTGTCTGCGCCGTTCCATGATTCAGCAATACACCAATTTAGGCCATTAGGTCAGCCCAAGGATGCCACGTTCACACTATCATCACACTGGAAATATAACGGTCCTTGGAGCTCTTCTCCATGGTCAGCTCTTGATGTGCACTGTCCCGAAATACACTGAGCTTAGAAAAACCAGACAGTATCAATTATCACACAGCACAGACAAATGCACAATAAAATATTCCCTTTCATGATTCTGTCTGCGTAATAGTTCAGTCCTGTACTCTATTCTCTACCGGAATCTAGTAGTTAATGTTAGTTACAAGTTCTAATTAAAGTAGTGAGAATGATTGCCTGGTACAAACAGATGGGAACAAATTGGCAGGAGGGTTCATGGAATGAGGAGATAAAGGAAAAGTTAGGAATGAACTCGATGGATGAAGCTGTATGCATAAACCAGCTTTGGTGGTGATTTCATGTAAGGCGAATGCAGGAGAATAGGTTACCTGTGAGAATAATGAACTCTTGGTATGTAGGGTAAGGGAAGTAGAAGAAGACAAAGATGATGATGGTTAGACAATTTCAAGATAAGGGGTATAGAACCAAATGAGGCCACAGAACTAGTTATAAATAGAGGATTGTGGTGGCAGTTAGCAAATACACAGAGGCTTGCAGATTGAACACTGAAAGGCATAACAGTCTATAATGAAGATGTAGTTTCTTTTTGTAGGGTGCTTTACATCACACCAACAGAGATAGGTCTTATGGTGATGATGGGATACGAAAGAGTTGGAAGGAAACGGCCATGGCCTTAATTAAGGTACAGCCCTAGCATTTGCCTGGTGTGAAAATGGGAAACCTTCTTCAGAGCTGCTGACAGTAGCATTCGAACCCACTATCTCCTGGATGCAAGCACACAGCTGCACGCCCCTAAACACACGGCCAACTCGCTCGGTAGGAAGACCTACTAAACCCAACCTGACCCCATCTCACTACAACCCTGAAAGGCCTTGGCCTACCAAGTGACTGCTTCTCAGTCTGAAGGCCTGCAGATTACAAGGTGTCATGTGGTCAGCATGACGAATCCTCTCGGCTGTTATTCTTGGCTTTCTAGACAGGGGCCACTATCTCATCATCAGATAGCTCCTCAATTGTAATCACATAGGCTGAGTGGATCTCGAACCAGCCCTCAGATCCAGGTAAAAATCCCTGATCTGGCCGGGTATCGAACCCAGGGCCTCTGAGTAAGAGACAGGCACGCTATCCCTACACCATGGGGCCAGCAGGAAGAGGTATTAGGAAATGGAATAATTTACCATGGGAGATGTTTGATAAATTTCCAACTTCTTGTAAATCATTTGAGAACTAGGTAAGCCATCGATAGGAAATCTGCCTCCTGGGCGACAGCCCTAATTGCAGATCAGTGTTGACTGATTGGTTTATTGCTTGCTTGCTTCATTGTTAACTCCATCGGACACAAAATTAGTCATCCTACTGCGCACGCCCACATGGATCGTTAAGCCTGTACAGATGGCGCAGCAAATGAGTCCCATGCTCAACTGCAAACGCACTGCCTCTGCCTCTGCGTGAGCATAAAGCAATAGTGATCAGTGAGACACTGATGTTTCAAGCGGACAGCGTACATCAACATGGGTAGATGTAAGGATGTGACAGAGTAGCAAAATGGGGCAATCGTGTTTGGCCGTACCCATGGCCATACAGTGCGTGAAGTTGCTGAATTTGTTGTTGTTTCACAGCGGATTGTTCAACATGTCTACAAGCAGTGGTGTACTACACGTGGCCACGAAACACAACATCAGAATTGTGGTCGAAAAAAGATCCTGACTGAGAGGGACCGGAGATGCATTTCACAGCTTGTGAATTAAAATCGCTTCCAAACCCGACAAGAATTGCTGCAGTCGGTGAATGAAGGTCCATCCCAACCTGTTAGCGAGAGAACATTGCAATGGGAAGTACACGCAACGAATATTTGGAGTCTGTCAACTCGCAAGAGGCCATTGCTCACATAGGCACATAAAGCTGCATGTCTTCGATGGGTTAGAAATCAATATAAATGGGCTAGAAATCATCGAACGTGGACAATAGCTGACTGGCAGAACGTAATGTGGTCTGACGAATCACGTTTTCGCTGGTATTTGAGTGCCCTGAAGGCCAAATGAAGCATTTCATCCTGGATGTGTGCACGGTTAGGGTCAAGCCGGATATGGGTCTATGATGTTTTTCGTATCATGGATTGGGCCCGCTCACTGAGGTGACCACTAACATGAACCAGCATGTTTATTTAAACATTCTGGATGATCAGGTGTTGTCTTTCAGCCAAAATGGAACAATGGTACAAAAACAGCACAGTGAGGTTCTACGGCAAGCACAGAGGATGACGCTTTGTTGTTCTTAGCGACTTGCTGTTGCTACCAACTGTTAATGTAAAGACAGGTTGTGAGATGAAGATGGTTTTTCACCATTACTTTCTTAGTATTATACTAGCCGATGTACCCGTGCTTTGCTACAGGATTCTCAGAAAGACTGTCTTTGTGGTTTTCCTAACTGAAGTTAACATAGGTCATTACAAAAATGTCAGTAAGAATGTAGCGATTAAAAGGAATGTTATCATATAAGATACTCGGTCAAATGTAAACCGCACATTTTCTCACTTTTCACGAACAGTACTACACTGCCGATCTAACAGCCCAAAGTTCCAGAGCTGGAATGACTACACCACAGACAGCCGTGAACACTACTCCGCTATTACTGCTTACTGCTCATTCCAATCAGAGTAGGGATAGATTTCTGCTAATATTTCGATGTATATCATCCAACATTCTCAACTGTATGAACGCACAAGATAAACAATTCACATCATTGAACATTCTAGAATGCTTGGTACAACATACCTGTGAATGTATACAATGCTTTACCATTAATATAACTCCAAAGTGTACTGCAAGAATACTGTGAACATTTTATGTTACAGAATATTGTATTTTAATGCACTATGTGTTACTAATTTTTTATCACATCCATATCTTGGAATATTCTAGAATGCTTGGTATAAACATATCCATGAACGTATGCAACGATTTACCAACATGAATTAAACTCCAAAGTGTACCTCAAGAATGCTATAAACATTTTGAGTGTAAAAATTATATTTTAACAAATTATCTGTTACGCATGAACAGTACACCAGAACTGCAAGTAACATATGCATGTCATAAAATATCAACACTTGTTTTTTAAACCAGAGGACACATAATATCATTGTATATTTTAATATTATCACTCATATCATGTGACTTTCTTCATTAGATTTAGTAATGTTTTTAAATTATATGTTAAGTTAACTTTAGATCTCATGACCAGCTGAGGATGACCTCTGTGAAGGTTGAAATCGGTACTGCATAGTAATAAGACATAATAAAGCACTGATTAGGTGAACGGTACCCATTCTTTGTAATTGTGAATACAAGTATCATACGGACATGAAAGTGATAGATTATAATATTCAGGCAGGCTGTTACACTCGGTATGACCGGGCAAGTTGGCCATGTGGTTAGAGGTGAGCAGCTGTGAGATTGCATCCGGGAGATAGCGGATTCGAACCCCACTGTCGGCAGCCCTGAATATGGTATTCCGTGGTTTTCCATTTTCACACCAGGCAAATGCTGAGGCTGTACCTCAATTAAGGCCACAGCCGCTTCCTTCACACTCCGAGCCCTTTCCTATCCCATCGTCGCCATAAGACCTATCTGTGTCGGTGCGACATAAAGCAAATTTTAAAAAATACTCGGTATGCAGCAGTAAGCCTTTCTATCGAAGATGAGTGGCAACAGAAGACACAAAGCACTTCACAACAAACAATGGTCAATGTAATGTTATTGTTGACCAATTTTATGAGCTTTCTACATTGTAGGCCTTCACATTTAGTTTTCTTTCGACTCTGTGATATTAGCGCGTCTTATAAAATTATTCATAGCATAGACTGTAGTTCCTTATTCTCCGACTTCACATACCGTTGTTCATTAAATTCTGTTTACCCATTTTCTCTTGACTCGGCACTGATATGGACTTGGTAACAAAAATCCATATTCGTGAATATCTCTGTGATCATAGCCGGTATGGTAAAAATGTATAAGACATAAATGGTCAGAAATGTAATACTATACAACTTTAGTTATGTAGCATTTATCGATATTACTAATAACAAATTTTGAGAATCAAATTTAGGCCTTCCCCTAAACTACCATTTCACTCTGCGTGAATAAAATCATTTATGGCCTAGATTGTAGCGACTATTCCCCAACTTTGCATACCAATTTTCATTACTATAGGACCACTAATAACATAAATATTTGAGAATAGAATTTTAGGCCTTCTCCTAAACTACCATTTTAATCAGCGTGAATAAAATTATTTATGGCCTAGATTGTAGCGACTTGCTCCCCGACTTTGCATACCAATTTTTATTAAATTCTCTTTAGCCGATTTCTCATGATGCTTGTACATACATACAGATAGAAATTATGGAAAAATAAAAAGTGCATTTCCTTCTTACTGTGGACACAACCGATACAGAAATACCATTCTTTTTAAATTCTGAGTAGTGTACAGACAAAACTCATATTTTATATATTTAGATTTGCTGAGAGAAGCAAGGCATAAGGTATTACAGTTTAGGGGGTGTGTGCATGCATGCGTGTGTGTGTGTGTGTGTGTGTGTGTGTGTGTGTGTGTGTGTGTGTGTGTGTGTGTGTGTGTGTGTGTGTGTGTGTGTGTGTGTACTGTATATTAATTTATCACCTTGGTTTTACTTACCTATTTATATTGTGCTGTAGTTGGTAATGGCATGGTACTGTATTATGGGAGTGAAACGATACTGAATAATTTCAATCAATAGTGGTGTGCCTTTATTAGGTTGTTTTACAAAATGTCCTCGGTTTCACGTTGTTTTAATATACAGGTGATGGTACCATTTAGGGCGGGTTGGTGGTTTAACAGGAATGGCACTGAACACTTCTCTCTCTTCTACATGTAATAAAAATGACAATCCACAGCCTGTTTCCAGTCATTTGACCAGGTCAGGAAAGGAATGAATGAAGCCCCTATCTAGCGGTGAGAACACAAATTGTGCCAGCTGCTGAAGCTTGTCGCACTCCTCTGGAGCAATGATTAATGACTGACAGATGAAATGAAATGATATTGGAGAGTGTCACTGAAATGAAAGATGACAGGGAAAACCGGAGTACCTGGAGAAAAAAATGTCTCACCTCCACTTTGAACCACGGAACACAGCAGTGAGTGGCCAGCGCGCTGCCGCCTGAGCCACGAAGGCATCTCCTACATGTAGTACAAGGTAAAATTAAATAACATCTCAATTCTTAATTTATATACTTTATCTCTTGCACCATTACTGAATGTATGGGAAAGAGAGCTGAATCAGGAAGTGACAGAATCAACCAGAAGGAAAAATATTCTAGACTTGGTGCTGATAAAACCGGATGAGCTCTATACGCAAACTGAAGTGACAAATGGTATAAGTGATCATGAAGCTGGTTTTTTCGCAGTTAAAAATAAATGTGGTATAGAGGAATATTGTAAAACAAGGACATCAATAGTTGATGCCGTGCTATACAATACTCACTACATTCAGCTGCGTGCGGAATGACTGTCGTGTGTTTACTTCTCTCGCAGCCATCCCGCTGAGGACATGAGTATGTGCTCGAGGTTCAACAATGGTGCCAACCTGTTTAGTTGGGAAATAAGACTAGTGACAAAACCATTGGACTGTGACAAAGCATACGGGGTTAGGGCCATGAAGTGGCTCTTAGGTCTCTAGCATTCTGTAGGGCGATAGGAGCGCATTGTATGTTGGACAGTGAAGAAAAGCTGAATTAATTTATAATTGAGGTCAGTGACAAAGTGATTGGTCTGGATTGGTTAGGTACGGTTAGTGACAAAACCATAGGTCTGCGACAAAGCAAAGGGGGTTAGATAGATAGATAGATAGATAGATAAGAAATGGGTGAGCCCTGTTTTCGCAGAGCTCCACACGTAGGTCTATGAAGACCCTTTGTGCCCCTTGAACGGGTTTGCCTAGTCCAGCCCTAGTGCTCCTATAAAGGATACCAGTGTCCGGATTTTGGCATTCCTGATGTCCTCCAGGCTCACAAAATGTGAGCCCAGGAATCTATGTCTAGTGCTTGCAAAAGCCTCGCACTGACATAACACATGCGCGGAGGTCTCCTCCTCCTTACCGCATCTTCTACACATCGGATCCTGGGTGATTTTCATGATGTGTAGGTGTCTCTGTAAGGTATTGTGGCCTGTTAACAGTCCAACTACCATTCTCATTCTGGTCCTATTCAAATTCATTAGGACCTTTTTATAGCTTTGACTAGGCCCTTTGATAAGTTCACGTGCCTGTCTTGCTATGGTTAACCTCTTCCAAATATCTAGGTGAGACTGGTTTATCCATTGGGATATTGCCAGTCTCACACTTCGGAGTGACACTCCCAGGAAGGGCTCTGGTCCTATGAAGGAACCCATTGAGCCCTGTTTCGCTAGTTTGTCAGCTTCTTCATTTCCACTGATACCTGTGTGCCCAAGAACCCATAATAGGGTAACTGAGCTAAACTCACACAGCTGATCTAACATCCTTTGGCATTCCCATACCAGTTTTGATGTTGTTTTAACTGCACATAGTGCTTTTAGCGCTGCCTGGCTATCACTACAAATAGTGATATGTCTTCTGTGTCCAGGCATATTCCATATATTTACAACACAGGCTAGTATTGCATATACTTCAGCCTGGAAAACAGTAGCATATTTACCCATAGGAAGGGAGAGCCTTGTCTTAGGCCCCCAGACCCCGGCGCCTGTGCCCGTCTCCGTCCGCGAGCCATCTGTGTACCACGTACAGCCCCCAGACTTAAGACGGGCCCCAGCGTCCGCGGCCCACTCCTCCCTTGTGGGTATCACCACTGTAAATTTATAATTCAAATTAAAGCTAGGCTTCATCAGATCCCCGATCATCATTGTCATAGGGCAAGTCTGGTGAAGCCTTGTAAGAATAGAGGCATGACCTCTATTCGGGTTTTTGAAGGACCATCCTCCGAGTGACCAAAGGCGATAGGCACTCATTCCCGCTATTACCTTAACATATAAATGTAATGGGGGAAAACCTAGGATGGCCTCCATTGCACATAATGGTGTAGTATCCAGTGCCCCTGTTATTCCTAGACAAGCAAGTCTTTGGACACTGTTTAACTTGGTGCTCACAGTTTTACTCTCTGAGCCTGGCCACCAAACTATAGATGCATAGGTGATCGTGGGCCGTACAATGGAGATATAGAGCCACTGGACCACCTTAGGTCTTAGGCCCCAAGTCTTTCCGACGGCCCTGCGACAGGCCCACATAATCTTGCGAGCCTTATCCACCTTATGATCTATGTGTTTCTTCCAACTCAGTCTTGCCTCAAGGATTACCCCTAGGTACTTAACCGAAGTTGTCTTAACTAATTTTTTCCCAAATAGGAAAGGCTCTGACAGTCCGTCTAGCCTCCTCCTCTTGGTAAATACCACAAGCTCCGTCTTATCGGGATTAACCGACAAGTCTGTCTCGTGACACCATCTTTCCACCCTACGTAGAGAGCTCTGTACGAGTTCGGAAACCGTACTGGGGAAATTTCCTACCGCCATCAGGCTTATGTCGTCTGCATAGCCTTGGGCGTATATTCCTCCAACATTTAACCTGGTAAGTAGTTCATCCACTACCAGACACCATAATGTTGGTGATAATACTCCTCCCTGTGGACACCCCTGTCTATATTAGCTCTCAACATTACAGCGTTGAGGGTAAACAGAACTTGACGGCCCTGCAGTGAGGCCATAATCCATTTTATGAGCATGCTGCTCACTCCTCTTCTCTCTAGACTACGTTCTATGGAGCCCAAAGATGTATAGTTAAAGGCCCCTTCTATATCTAGGAATACAACCATGGCAAGTTGTTGTTGATCCAAGGCACTCTCCAGCCTAGAAACCAGCTGGTGCAGTGCCGTCTCAACCGACTTCCCTGGTTGATATGCATGTTGGTGGGAATGCAGGGGAAAGTCTCTTAATACTTTCTCCCTGATATGTCTATCCACCAGTCTTTCCAAAGTCTTAAGTAGAAAAGACGTTAGACTAATGGGTCTATAATCCTTAGGTCTAGTATATGAAGACCTTCCGGGTTTAGGTATAAATAACACCTTCGCCTGACGCCACAAGGAGTACACGTACCCCATAGTGAGACAGGCTCTAAAAATTCTAACCAGGTATGGTATAAGGACCTCTCCCGCCTCCTGAAGAAGCGCCAGAAAGATCCCATCCACACCTGGGCTTTTGTAAGGGGCAAAGGATTCTAATGCCCACTTAACCCTTCTTGGGGTGACTATCTCTGCAGCTTCCCTCCAGCCACTTTTATCGGGTCTGAAGGGTCCGCTCGATTCTACCTCACAATTCGTGATTACCGAACCTGGAAAGTGGGCATCAAGCAGTAAGCTCAGGGTCTCCCCCTCTGTGGATGTGTATCCACCAGAAGGAGTCTCCAGTGAGCCCAGCCTTGCCCTTCTATCCAAGGTTAAAATTTTATGAAGCCTTGCCGCTTCATGTTGACTTTCAATGGAGTCACAAAATTGTCTCCAAGATTTCCTAGAAGCCTTTTTGACTTCTGACTTGTACCTTCTTTGTGATTCTTTGTAAGAATCTAGGCTTTCTTGATCCTGAAGTTCCCTGTATTTATTCCAGAGCCTTCGTGTATTTCTCCTCAGGTGTTCAAGATAACTATTCCACTTGAAGCTTCCTGTTACTCTCTTTGCCTTAACAATAGGGCAGTTTAATTCATAAGAGGTAACCAGTGTCCGTGTGAGAAAACTCACACTGAGCTCCAGCTCCTCTTTGTTTTTAATTATGTTTGAGGGTCCTCCCTCCAGTCCCCTCCTCACGTCCTCCCTAAAAGATATCCAATCGGTTCTTCTAGGGTTTCTGTAAGACGGGATCTCGATGGAGCCCTCTATATAAAACACAATGTGTCTATGAGCAAAGGGGGTTATTAGGTCTCTAGCATTCTGTAGGGCGATAATAGCGCATTCCATTTCACTGTGTGTGTGTGTGTGTGTGTTTTTTTTGTGTGTGTACTGTATATTAATTTATCACCTTGGTTTTACTTACCTATTTGGCGCATCCCCATTTAAGAGATCCTTCCCCCTAGACGTGAGGGTACATGAATGACTTAAGGCTGCCACAGCCCTGTATCTGCCGCTGTATTAAAGTAAATTTCATATAAAATTATTGCTGTTGTGTATTTCACATTGTTTCCCTTACATGGTGATTTTATTTGTGATTTTATTCAGCCAGGGTTGATAACGCAATCTAATTATCATCGTTGATGGCAATGACATCACATTATTTTCATGTTGGCCAATAGGATTGCAAGTAGCTACTTTAGCAATGGACAATGGCGGGTGCTGCTCTTTGTTAGGTTATAAAAGTAAATGTACTTCTGGGGGAGGGAAGGTGGGTTCCTTAGACATAGTAATAAACACATCCATCCTCCAAAAGCAATTCCACCGGGCGAGTTGGCCGTGCGCGTAGAGGTGCGTGGCTCTGAGCTTGCATCCGAGAGATAGTAGGTTCGAATCCCACTATTGGCAGCCTTGAAGACGGTTTTCCGTGGTTTCCCATTTTCACACCAGGCAAATGCTGGGGCTGTACCTCAATTAAGGCCACGGCTGCTTCTTCCAACTCCTAAGTTTTTCCTATCCCATCATCGCTATAAGACCTATCTGTGCTGGTGCGACATAAAGCCCCTAGAAAAAAAAAAAAAAAAAAAGCAGCAATTCCATATCGTCGCCGTAAGATAGCTGTGTCGGTGCGACGTAAAGCAACTTAAAAAAAAAAAATCCATTCCAAGTAAGATTTTCATCATTTCCAATTCCTTATAATGTTACAAACTTTATGTTGCACAGTGTCAACTTTTGCCCCTTCCATTTTAGTTTTAGTTTAGAATTTTTGCCCCTAATTGCACCATGTGATATGAACTTGCGTGTAATTGCAATGGAGGAAATGTTGAATGTGAGGAAAGGAACGTTAAGGACGACACAAACGTCCAGGGGCCTATTCCACAAAAGTATGGTCTTGTACATTACAAGTTACTAGTGTGGGTTCTTGTAATGTATGGAGTTGTACATTTCTGTTCCACAAAAGATTGAAAGTCTCTTGTATATTACCAGTAAATTGTTACAAGTTTTACAAGTGATGAGATATCCATAAACATACTACGTCATAGCATGAACCAGCTGTATATCTTCGTATTCCATTCGTTGAATTAGGTCATGCTTGTCTCATTTATCGTAATATCATATTTTAAGATAAGTTATGCAACGAAGATTCAAAGAACTCTAATATTTCTGTGAATTTCTTAATGCTACAATGTTGTTTTTAGTTTATTTCTTTGATGATAGGAAATTACTCCGTTATTATCACCCATTCTGTTCTTCCACGATCCTCGCATATGTTCCACGATAGTCTGACATACCTTTGCCTTAGTCTGTCATTAGGAATCAGATGTTGCTATTAATGATATTCAGCTGCCAAATTTAATTGTTACAAAATTGCAAACTCTGCATGAATTGTTATAATGGTGTCAAGAGAAACAAAGTTATTCATTTTGAAAGAAATAGAAAGAAAGATATTATTTTCGGTGCATTCAGTGAGAGTCTGAAAAAACATGACAAAATAAATGGTTGGATGGAAATATTTGACTTGGGAAATGTTCTATGTATGTAAGAGATATTCTGCTCATTAGTGATTCCAGAAATGTCCTTCTTGGAACATGTTTGTTTTTCAGGCCAACAAACAATTTGAGGAAATTTTATATGATTTATTGCAGCTACCACAGAATGTATTCCTACAGACCGAAGATTTTGCCATCCCATGCATATCTGCAATACCATGGTACTGACCACCATTTCCTAGCCAATGTAGTGTTGTTTAGCAGAGAGATTTATTTCTGTTTGTAGGATGTTTTAACCTATGCCAAATATCCATCAAAAGTTCTTCCACCTGCATTGTGCTTAACCTAAAACGCTCATTGTATTCAAATACAGTGTTAAACTGGAAGTTTATTCTTTCCCTGTACAGACAGTAGTTTTCATTTTCATCACTATCACTACTGCTAGACCACATATTTATCTTAATGTATCTGAAATAAGTATATTTAAATAGCACTAGTACATTTAAATATTACTGTCCTTTCACTGGTGGAGAATACTTCTCAATTCACAAGTAAGTTACAAGTAATAGTACTTTTGTGGAACGCATCCATAAAAACTCACTGGTAATTTGTAAGTATGGAGTAGTAAAGTACAATTGTAAAAAATCCTTTTGTGGAACAGAAACTCTGGTATTTTTACTAGTTACTAGAAAATTTACTTGTAATGTACAACCCTGACCCAGCCAGGAATCGAACCCGGGGCAACCAGGTGACAGGCAGACACGTTGCCCCCTACACTGCAGGGCCGGATATACACGGGGTTAAAAGTCAGGTTGTGAGTTTCACAAATAGGAAAAGTCCTCTCAGTTTTAATTACCGCTGATGTGGTGAAAATTCCTTATGGGGATCATTGTAAGTATCTGGTGTTAATATAAGGAAAGATCTTCATTGGGGAAATCACATAAACGGTATTGTAAATAAAGGGTACAGATCTCTGCATGTGGTTATGAGGGTGTTTAGGAGTTGTAGTAAGGACGTAAAGGAGAGGGCATATAAGTCTCCGGTAGGAACCCAACTGGAGTATGGTTCCAGTTCCAGGATTACTTGATTCAAGAACTAGAAACAAATCCAAATAAAAGCAGCTCAATTTGCTCTGAGTGATTTCTGACAAAAGAGTAGCATTACAAAGATGTTGCAAAGTTTGGGCTGGAAAGACTTGGGTGATAGGAGATGAGCTGCTCGACTAAGTGGTATGTTCAAATTTGTCAGTGGAGAGATGGTGTGGAATGACATAAGTTTGAGTGGTGTCTGTAAAAGTAGGAATGATCACAATATGAAGATAAAGTTGGAATTCAAGAGGACAAATTGGGGCAAATATTCGTTTATAGGAAGGGGAGTTATGGATTGGAATAATTTACCAAGGGAGATGTACAATAAATTTCCAATTTCTTTGAAATCATTTAAGAAAAGTTTAGGAGAACAACAGATAGTGAATCTGTCACCTGGGTGACTGCCCTAAATGCAGATCAGTAGTGACTGAATTGCAAGAAAATTCTGTACTCAGTGTATTACACACCAATTTTGACATAAGGGGTGTGCCAAAGGACATCTACAAAACATGATGAAAGTAGACTCCAAGAAGATGAGATGAAATTTCTTAGAGGAATAAGTCTCCAGTAGGACCCCAACTGGAGTATGGTTCAGTGTATGGGATCCTCACCAGGATTACTTGATTCAAGAACTAGAAAAAATCCAAAGAAAACAGCTCGATTTGTTCTGGTTGATATCCAACAAAACTGCAAGACAAGATAGAGGCTAGTAAGCTGAAATGGTATGGACATGATGAGAATGGAGTTCTAAAGTAAGTATTTATGGAGAAAATATTAGGAGGAAGACAACGGGCAAGGGCCTGAAAGAGATGGATGGATACTGTAAAGGATGGTATAGAGAAGAGAGAAGTAATAGTAGAAGAAATATTAGAGGAAGGAAGGAAGTGGTAGAGAGACAGAAAACTGTGGAGGTCTTTGATTTACAACCCAACCCAGAAGATTGGCAATGGGAAATGAAGAATTAGAAGTAAAGATGTAAATGAAAGGGCATATAAGTCTCTAGAAAGACCCCAATTAGAGTATGGTTCCAGTGTATGGGATACAGAGGAGGGACTGCTTGATACAAAGTAGTGTACAAAAATGTTGCAAACTTTATGCAGCAAGATTTGGGAGTAAGGAGACGAGATGCTCCACTAAGAGGTTACATTCCGAGCTGCAGTGGAAGGATATTAGTAGACAAATAAGCTTGAGTGGAGCTTTAAAAAGTAGTAAAGATCATAATATGAAGATAAATTCAGATTTCTAAAGGACAAATTGGGGCAAATATTCTTTACAGGACGAGAAGTAAGAGATTGGAATAATTGATAAGGGGAAATGTTCAATAAATTTCCAAGTTCGTTGCAAATATTTAAGAAATGGCTAGGTCAACAAACAATAGGGAATCTGCCACCCAGGTGACAGCCCTAAATGCAGTTCTTTGATGACTGATTGTCAACTACAGGAAGATTTTGATAAGTAGATACACCAACAAACGAACATATAATATACGGTACCTGAACAGTTTACCAATTGCCATTTGGTCCAAAAGCGGCACCAACCCACCAACAAGAATACAACTGAGAAGTTCCACTGCACCTGAGTCGCTGAGTGTCTCAACTACATTGCTCTCCATACATGTGGAAATTTCTTCCAAAATTTGTAAAATCATATTCCTCATCTTTCTAGATGTCCCTTTAACCTGCATATTCTGAATAAGCAGTTCAAATGATTTCTGCAATGGAGGAGGGAAAGTTTTATGATATATATAAAACATAAGTATATCACGAAGCTGGTCCATTTTCATGCCCCTCTTGCTAATTTGGAGCCACAACTCTTGCACATTTTGGCCAGGTAGATTCCTGTCAAAAAACATAACCTCAATCAGTTTTAATATCTACAAAAAGGAATAGAAGCAATTCATTATTTCAAATGATTTCTATTTTCCATAAATGTTCCCTATTTTCATGTTTAAAAATAAACAAACTTCAGTACTACATAATGTAAAAACCTCACTTGTAATGTTTGACAACTTCCACACAAGTCGCCATGATTATTATTTATCTTCTTCTTCCTCTGATTCTACTTGGTGATGTTTAAGGGTTCTTAAAATTTTACCCAGTTCAAAATCCCTGATTTGAGAAATAGCACTTGTAAAACAGTAGCACACCAATAGGATGCCGTTATGCATTACTAGACCAAGCGCCAAAAGTTGGTTGCGAGATAATCGCGTTTAAATTGGGTTCTATGTGTAAATTCGAGCGAACATAATTTTGCTAAATATGGTATTACTGGTGTTGTAGGATAATAGATTGAACCTTCTCACCAAATTTCAACATTTTTATACTCGCACTACATAGATTTTCTTGAAGAAATGGCGCTTAGTCAACTGATGCAAATTAAGGTTTTTCTCAAGTGCGAATAATGTATCATGATGCTACACCAATAACCCCCAACTGTTGAGTATCTACTGAGTAAAACTTCAAAAAATATAATGTGGCGGCAGCCATGATTAAAAACTGAATCTCCTACTGTCTGAAAAGGCCCGCTAAATGCTTGATCCACCACGAGCCGCGCCACAACTCCGGTACATTATTCATGTTTTAGATGGAGAAATTCTAGAAGGGAAGCTATTCTCTAAAGTCGTTGCTATAACGACTTACTGATTTGAGGAATTTCAACTTATCTGAGACAAATACATTGGTAAGTCAAGAGCCATTGTAGTCTATACAATTTTTGAATGGATTTTCCTTCACGATAGGCCTATTATATTCTGAAAGTACAGTATTGACGTGATATTTTTAAGCCTTGTTTTGTTCTGCTTGAGACAGAAAATGTGATTAAAGCCATTTTCTCCCAAAAATACACATAAATCACTGGACAGGTAATAAAATTGTTTCTCTCAGTTCATTCAATCTCAAAATCAGGATCTCCATTAAACCTATCTACGTCATCCTCGGTGTCAGAATCTGCTTGAAGATTCTGGAAAAATTGTTTGGCATCTGCAGGTATTAGGTGCATCAGCGAACCAAAGTCTCTTAGTTTGGCTTCAGAGATAATAGGTTTTCATTTTGGCCAAAACGGTATTAATGCCTGGTGAATGGGAACGCTACTTTCCCGTGGTCGTCCCTGTCTTGACTTATTTAGATTTACTTCCTGAGATTCACCATCAAATTCTAGAGAATGATTCTCAGACGCAACCTTCTTAGCAAGCTGCATTAGTAGCATTGTCCTTCTCCTTACTTTTGGAAGTACTTGATACATCGCTGAACTTCGTCACTTGATAAACCACTCAATGTATCACCACGTAATAATGTCAGCACCATCGAAAACGCGGGCTCTCTCGCTGTCATCCGCGCGTAATGTGAGGAATGTGGCGCTTGGTCCAATGATGCAAACTGGAACGTCGCATAGTCTACTGATGCAATATACATTTTTACTGATTCCCGCTTTGTCGCTTAGGTTTTCTGTTTATTAACAACTAACGGCCTCTTGTAATGCAGTGGGGAATTTTTTATAAATAGTTCAATCCTTCCTCTACAAGATGGCGCTAAAATCTCAATTTCGTCAAATGGCGCTTAGTCTACTGATGCATAACGGCATCCAATTATGAAACACTTGTTAACCTAGCAACTCCAACAAGTATTATAATATAATATTTGCATCATCAAGAAACTTGTTTATGACATTGATAGTATCAGCAGAAGGATTATACAACAAACAAGAAACACTGGTTGGGAAAACATGTTTGAGACGCACAAGACTACGGAGAAGCGTTGAACGTGGAAGCACAGTTAAGGGACACTGAAAAATTCAGTGATTAGCATCTCCATCACTAGTACCACACGAGCAGTTAGGTGTTTGAGTCAAATGAAAACGAAATTTGTATTGGGGCGTAAGAGCATGATCAAACCTTAACCGAATGATATTTCTGATATGTCTTCAGGAGTATGTCCCTTTCATATACCAAGGTTTCTGTGGAATATCAGGTTGTAATTGATAATAAAACTTACCTTTGACTGGGGGAGTAACTTGCCAATCCACCTGCCACGCATTATGAGCAATATCTCCGGCAGTGCAATATCTTTAATCCTGGAAATATAATCTGGCGGAGGAACTACGTTATTAGAAACAGGAGCGGAGAGCCTAGAAGCTTGTTTTGTTAAAGAATCGGCTTTTTCGTTACCTGGAATCCCTGTATGTTCAGGCAGCCAGACTAATGTTAAGTAAAATCCAGATTTATCAATGATATAAATGAGCATTTAACATTATATAAATACCCAAAATTTGATAGAGAATATGAGGCAAGGGATTGCAAAACACTCAGTGCATCCGTATATAAAGTAACTCGTGTGAAATTATGATGTTGAATAAAAAGAAGTGTCTGTTGTACAGCAACTAGTTCTGCAGTCAATATTGAACAATCCGTAATATTTATGGCTGGCATGAAATATGCTGCTCCCACTCCAGTGTCATTCATAGAACCATCCGTATATATATCGATGGTATTAGAAAGACGAGAAAGGCTCAGCTTTTTAACCGACAATTGAGGGTGTTCTTGAGCGCCTATTGCCTCAGTGTAGCTACTGTTATGTGGGATTATCATATGGTGCTTGTAAAAAGTACATATTAGAAAACTTATGGGCTCTTCTACTTTTACCAAATACAGTAGAGACAATACGCGGCACTCTGCGAGATATCGAAGGACAACGATTAGAGCTCTATCTAGCGGAATGACCTGAGAGTTACTGATTCTGTCATAAGAGCACGTGTATAGTTTTGTAAAGTTTATGGTGTTATTTATGCGTTTGCATTAAACTGACATAAGTAAATAGTAAAGTGTGTCATCCCTTTATATCTCCTGTCAATATGAGTGGAAAGATATGTGCTGCGTTTGGCTGCAATAACTATGAAGTGTAGAAGGATTCGCGGTCTTTCTTCCGCTTCCCTCGTGACGAAAAAATGTAAATAAATGCAGTGTTTGCATATATATTCTTTCAGTTACAAAGATATGTTTATACAAGGCCTATTTCCTAAACATCGGGCCTGCGCAACCAATATTTTAACTGGCTTAAAATGTAATAAGCTTGTTTTATTGTATTAGTGCAGCAGTTAATCTTCAGTACCGAAGTGTTGTTTAGGTGTGATCTGTGGGTTTTGATTTAATTCAGGAAAATGCATATGCAAATGTGTGTGGCTGGTTGTGCCCCACGTTACCCCATTTGGAATGCCGTAATGCGTTGTCAAGCACTGAAGAAAATATGGGTGATTTAAGAAATGTGATGATGTTGCAAATTTGCTTTACACTAATGTAATGGCAAATATTGTTTATAGGGACATTTTGAATGTTTTTGTGGCTAAATTTACAGATTTTCTTTCTGTTATTAGGCTTCTAGTTAAAAGGAAAAGGAAAAGCTCTTAAATGTAAATTCATTGAATCATGTGTGTAAGGAATGTGCCGATATTTTTATTGACAAGTGTCCTAATGTGATGTACAATGCGTTTAAATGAAAAAAAATTACATCTAGCCGTGAAAGTTCAGGCAGGTATGCTAAAGCTAAAAAGTAATGCATAAATGAAAGATCAAGCCCTTTTACAGCAGTCCATCTCACATCTTGATTATATGTCTAATTTCAGCCCTTAAATAATAACCTGTTAAATAATTCTTCATTCATGTATCCAGAATTGCTTTAGCAACTTTGAAGTTAATATTTTAGCAACAGATTCTTTCTAGACGTAATTTATTAATCAATTTCCGTATATACATTTCCATTGATATGTGAATTTAGCGCGAATTTTCAGGTCACGCCACTAGGAGCGCCACTTGCGAATTGTCTCGCATTTTAAAAGGCTAAATACGGAAGTGTCGCGTATTGTCTCTACTGTATTGAAATGTGAATGGGCTTGTTATATAACCCAGTTCCAATACTTTTGAATACTGTATATCACACTGTAACACTCATATATATCAAAATATACAACTGTGGGGAGAATTGTAGTTTAAAATATCCTTAATGTCAACAATAATCTAAAGATGGATGGAGAGAGCGTAAATTATCAACCATTATATTGTTAACGGGGAACACACGGGAGGAGTTTACTTTGTAGCCTGTATCATCTAAAACTGTAATTGAGAACAACAAATTATCACATGTTCTGAATATAAATGAAAAGCACACAGGGACACAAGGTACTAATCTTAACGCCTGAGTGATCAACCATGGCGTCTTATTACCAGGCGAACAAGACCGGATCAACAATTAGGGTGTAGAAGATTAACTGACATATAACTACGTGTGAGGGATACATGAAGGCTGAGAGAATAATATAGATATGGAAAAGGAGGAGGTAATGGCCGTAGGTATTTGGTAAGAGCGTGTGGACGAAAATCTAACCCAGATTAAATACTCTCAAGCTTTTTTATGTTCAGGTATAAAAATAATATGATTTCTGTTAATACAGAACTACGATACAGCAAAGATATTCACACCTATAACACAAGATCAGCAAACCAGTTTTACAAAGATTTCACAAACACTACCAAATATAGGGTTAAAAGAATTTCTTATTCAGTAAGCACAGTCTTTAACACTCTACTTCCAAATTGAAACAAATCAATAAGTTTACAGATTAAAGAAGAAGTACGCAGGTACTTCCTTGGAGAGTAAATCGATAACTACTGTGTTTTTTTCCACCTACATTTAGTTTATTTTGAATATCTTCATTTTTCCATGTAAAATAATGATATTATGACGTAAATCAATATTTGTAAAACATTCCTTGTTATATGTATACCTTATCTCTTAACTGAAACTGAAAGCAGCCAACCTGTGATTGTAAAGGCCAACCCTCCTAGAGCCACTAGCTCACTGGGACATTCTATAACCAATAAATAAATAAAACACTGGAATGAATGTAATAAAAAACAGTAGAAGTACGCGCTGAAACTTTATGGTATAAAATGACAAAAGACAGTAGCAATGCCAAAAGGGAAAATTGAATCAGTAGTTAAGAAAAACAAGTCAGAAACAATGCGTGAAAGGTGAGGCAAGACCTACTACAATTATATCAGGCCGTATTCCAGAAAGAAACCTAGCGGACATCGGTGGGCGATGTGAGAGTTTGAAGGGAAGCTTATGCATGTTTATTCCGAGTCCCCTAAAGAAAAGATCACTAGTCAAAAGTCATGAAATGCAATTCACTAACTCAAAATATGAATAATTATACATCAAAAGTAGCGTCATCGGGTATTGTAAGTCTAAGTGTAATTTCGATGGGAAAATAACGAAGGGAAAATATTTTATCAACCTCAGGTTTAAAGAGATACACAGTATAAAATATTTCACAAATGAAACTCCGGTCAGCAAATTAGATATATAGATGTCAACAAAAACATTATTAGCCTCACATGAAATACTATGCAACACCGCTGTGAACAATTTTTCAAACAAAATTACAACCCTCCAAAATCCACCTGAATTTTTAATAGGTACAAGTGATATTTGTATGATACACTTGACGATCTAAGGCACTCGTTACCTCAAAAGTCACCAGAATTAATGACACAATTGTATTTTATATAAAAAGGAACCTAAACCTTATTTTCACTCACGGGAATTGGGGTTAGGTTTAGTGTACGCACGTTCGTTATAAAAAATTGAAATTAATTACATCATTCTTTCACCAGCGTTTAAGATTATTTTAGTCTCTAAATCATAAATCTTAGTCTTGATTTTCCGAGAGTGATTTAATTTTCTTTGTAGTAAGGTACGTTGGCTGCTAGAGGAAAATGCTAGGATAGGCATCATTAGTTTTAACTTTGGAAGTTTGCGCGGCACTCGAATTAGATCACCACATTCTATGGATATATATCTTCCCTAACAGTAAATTTGATTTCAAAATGTTTAATGAAGACAACACTATTAGGCGTATCATTTTGGTTCGAAGTTGAATTTACGAATGCTCTTAACCCATTTTAACCTTAATACTAAGTCTTTTGGAAACTGGAACAATGAAGCTTCTGCCCTACCCCTTATTTACATTCAGGCACACAGCACATTAAATTATAGACATAATGCGTAGGTAACTAAAAATAATCACCACCGATATTGTTAGAATAAATAAGCTCTTTGATAACAAACAGATTCTTACTGCACTGAAAGAATATAATTTACTATTAATAATACTCAAATTTCCGTAAACATTTGGTAACAACACGACTTGCACAAATCAAATCAAACACATGTTAGCACTCCTGTTGCCGCCATTATGGACAGTTTCGATAGGTCGGTTAAGGTATATTGTAGTTGGTCTTGCTCAGACCTTAACCGACCTATCGAAACGGTCCATAATAGCGGCAGCTGGAGTGCTAGCATGCGTTTATTTTGATTTGTGTAAGCCGTGTTGTTACCAAATATTCACGGAAATTTGAATATTATTAATCGTATATTGTATTTATTTATAGTCTTAAGAAGGTTACAGATCCTCTTTCAGTGCCGTAAGAAGCTATTTGTTCTCAAAGAGCTTATTTATTCCAACAATATCGGTGGTGATAAGGTTAATGTTGATTCTCGTGTTCTTCTCTGAAAGTTTCTTCTTCATTTTTAGTTACCTATGCAATATGTTTATAGTTTAATGTGCTGTGTGCCTGGATGTAAGTAAGAGCTTAAGTGTTCCCGTTTCCAAAAGACCTAGTATTAAAACAAAATTGGGTTAAGAGCATTCGTAAGGAAACTTCGAACCGAATCATAGGACTAACAATGTTGTGTGGATTAATTATTTTTGAAATCAAATGTATTGTTAGGGAAGACATTATATACCCATAGAAGATGGTGAACTAATTCGAGTGCCGCGCAAACTTCCGAAGTTTAAACTAATGATGCCTATCCTAGCATTTGCCTTATCAGCCAACGTACCTTACTACAAAGAACATTAAATCAGTCCCAGAAATCATGACTAAAATTTATGATTTAGAGACTAAATTAATCTTAAACGGTGGCGCAAGAATGATGTAATAAATTTTCAACGTTTTACAATGAACATGCGTAAACTAAACCTAACCCCATTTCCCGTGGAGTGAACATGAAGATTGTGTTCTTTTATATAAAATACAATTATGCCATCAATTCTGGTGAGTTTTAAGCTGACGAGTGCTTTAGATGGTCAAGTGTATCATACAAATACCGCTTGTACCTACTCAACAAAACAGGTGGATTTTGGAGGGTTGAAATTTTGTTGGAGAAATTTGTTTGCGTGTTTTACATAATGGGCTGTGGTTAATGATGGTGTGACATCTATATATCGTATTTGATGACCAGAGATGCATATGTGAAATATTTTTATACTCTCTGTCTGTTTCAACCTGACGTTGATACAATAATTCTCCCTTCGTTATTTTCCCCTCTGAAATTTCATTTAGACTTACAATACGCTATAACGGTACTTTGGTGTTTAATCAGTGGCGGTGGGCACTCAGGAGCACAGGAGCACGTGAACACCCAGTTTTAATACATATTTACGAATTCATGGATAATTTAAAACTTTCCTTGTCGTCTAGAGCCACCCTCAACCTAGAGGCAGTATTACAGTTGACCACAAGGGTCCGCCACCTCCCCTATTACTGTTAGCCACAGCCTCCCAGGAGCTACTATTGCATTACGTTACCGGCAGATTTCGCTAGTACCCTAATTCTGAATAGGCATTTTCTAGCTCGTTGTGAACAGGTGTTTGTAATCGCGGGAAAAAGTTTGCTTCACCTTGTGACTGGAAAATATTTTCAAGTTAAATTAATTTGTGTGTTGTATTTTGCTTCTGTATTTGTATGGTTTGTGACCGTGCCGTGGTATTCTTTGTGTAAGAGGAAATTAATTCGGTTCAGGTAATTTTAACCAGTGAAATATTAACCTATCAGGATAAGTTAGAAATTAAAAGGCTTGGACCGGACAGACCAGATTTGATTATTGAAAAAGTTACAAAAACTGACAAACGCGAGTATAGGCGTAAGTTTAAGAGAGAAGTGCACGAAACACGCAAGTGGCTCTGTGGATGTATATCTAGGAATGGACTGTTTTGTTTGCCCTGTTTATTGTTCAGCAAAGAAAGAAATGTATGGAATTCAGCTGGGTGCACACACCTTGATCATTTGAGTGGAAAAATAAATAAACATGAAAATTCTCATGCACACAAAAGCGCGAGTATTGAATTCTCTATGCTAGGCCGTGTCAATGTCACCACGCAGCTGGATTCCGCTTACCGTGAATCGATTAAGAAACATAACGAGCAAGTCGATGCAAATAGGTATATACTGTCTAGATTAATCGACTGTGTTAAGTTTTGTGGCCACGATGAAAGCGATACTTCTGATAATCCTGGGATTTTCAGGGGACTAGTAAACTTTGTAACCTCTATTGACAATGCAATGAAAGAGCATTTAGAAAGTGCTACCGTTTTTAAAGGTACTTCCCACACTATTCAAAATGAACTTCTTGATTGCATGTTGAGCGTGTGCAGAGATGAAATATCTAATGAGATTCATGCCACTCATTATTGGCAGTTATGGCTGATGAAACGACAGATGTTTCTACATTGCAACAAATGGTAATTGTTTATAGATATGAAGTTGGAGGGGTTCCGGTTGAAAGGTACTGGGGAGTCTATTTTTGGAATTGTTCATGCAGAATTAGAACGCCAAGTGGGGAGCCACAGACAGAAGGTTACTGGACAATGCTACGACGGAGCCGCAGTATTAAGTGGGGGTAGAGACGGGGTGCAGGCCAGAATAAGGGAGATTTACCCTCAAGCTTATTACATCCATTGTTATGCTCATCAGTTTAATTTAATTTTAAGGAAAGCGGCATCTATAAATAGTTCGTGTAGGATATTTTTTTCCAACTTAACAGCCTTTCCAGCATTCTTTTCTCGATCAGCACAGAGAACGAAAGTTTTGGATTCGCTGGTAGAGAAGAGGCTTCGGAAGACCATAACCACCAGATGGAATTTCTCAGCTCGTTTAGTCCAAACCGTATATGAGAACACGGACAATTTAATGGAATGTCTCGAAGAAATTCGAAATTCATCTTATGTTGACGATGTTACGAGGCGGAAGAGCTCCGGTCTTCTCTACAGTTTGAGAGATACGGAATTTATGTTTTGGCTACAATTCTTTCACCGTTTGATGCCACATGCAGACATTCTTTTCAAATTACTACAGCACAAAATATCGATGCAGTTAAAGTGAAAGAACATATTTCAGAATTCCGAAGGCATGTTGAGAAAGTCAGGGACTGCACCACGGACTTGGACGCTGATATATCCTCCAATGATCAACTCTCTCAAAAGAGGCGAAAAATCTCAGATCGTTCAGTAGCTTCTAAAAAAGTGTGTGATGTAATAACTGTTCACATGGAAGAACGATTTTCATTCCGTTCTCACTTACTGGCTTCTAGTCTGGTTGATGTGCGTGCGTTTGGTGTCTATTCAGACTCTTTTCCAGAAAGAGAATTAAATACAGTAGCGCATATGTATCCCTGCCTAAATAAGACACAGCTGAAGACTGAACTAGAAGTATTGTATATGAGAAATGACTTTCAGAAAGCTGATGGGGCCATTTCCATGTTGCAGTTTCTGCTTGACAATGAACTAGATAGGGACACATTTCCACAAGTATGTGAATTACTCCGAATTGTTGTCACAACCCCAATGACGACAGCGGAGCCTGAGAGGTGTTTTTCTACTTTGAAACGAATTAAAACATTTCTGAGGAACACCATGACTGGAGAAAGACTGTCAGCGCTGGCTATGCTTGCTATTGAGAAGAGATTTGTCAACAACATCAGTGACTTCAATCGTAAAGTGATTGAGAAATTTGTGCGATTGAAGGACAGAGGGATTGCTTTCCTGTACAAATAATCAGCATTTACGTGAGTTGCTAATCTAAATGTTATCATTTAAATAAGCATGATCTAGTATTGTTGGTTGTACTGCATGCTATACATTG